>NC_047593.1:10758441-11058441 GCF_011004845.1 Esox lucius
ATGGGAAGGCTTGTTTAAACAGAAATGGCTTAAGGTGGAGTCGGAAGGTGTTAAGAGAGTCAGAGTCAAGGATGGATTGTGGCAGTGAGTTCCAGAGCCGGGGAGCAACCCTGGAAAATGCCCTATCACCAAAGCTCCGTAGCTTGGATCTGGGGATGATGAGGTGGCCTGCTGTACAAGAGCGGAGTGAGCGTGAAGGTTGATAGTGTTGAAGAAGTTCCGAGAGGTAGGGGGGAGCAAGTTTGTGGAGGGCTTTGTAAGTCAGGAGGAGTATTTTGTATTCAATGCGCTGTTTGACAGGGAGCCAGTGAAGCTCACAGAGGATGGGGGTGATGTGCTGCCAGGACTTTGAATGAGTAAGAAGCCTCGCAGCAGAGTTTTGAACCATTTGGAGCTTATGGAGGTATGAGGAGTTGATGCCGGACAAGAGGGAGTTACAATAGTCAAGACGGGAGGAGATGAATGCATGAATCAGAGTTTCAGCTGCAGGTGGGGGGAGGGAGGATTTGAGTTTTGCAATGTTACGAAGATGAAAGAAAGATGATTTGACAGTATGTTTAATGTGTTGCTCGAAACAGAGGGTGGAGTCAAGGATGACCCCAAGGTTGCGAGCACAGGGGGAAGGAGAAACTACAGTGTTGTCAATGGTGAGAGAGAATGTGCCAGTTTTACTAAGGGTGGATTTGGTGGCCAATGAGAAGAAGTTCTGTTTTTTCACTGTTGAGTTTGAGGAAGTTGTGATGCATCCATTTTTTTATTTCAGAGAGACATGATTCAATATGGGCCAGAGGTGGGTTGGTGAGAGATTTGGTGCTGAGATAAATCTGTGTGTCATCAGCGTAGCAGTGGAAATTAAGGTTGAAGTGGCGGAGGATCTGACCAAGGGGGAGGATGTAAATAATGAAGAGTAAGGGACCCAGAACAGAGCCCTGGGGGACCCCCTGCGTGACTGTAGATATTTCAAAAATTTCATTTTTGGTGACTGAGGGAGATGTAATGGTTCGATTTGTGAGGTAGGTTTGCAGCCAGGAGAGTGCGGTTCCCTCAACACCCAGACCCCTGAGCCTGGTGAGGAGGATCTGGTGACTCACGGTGTCAATGCAGCACTCAGATCCAGGAGAATCAGGATGTTGAGGGAACCAGCATCAGCAGAGATGAGGAGGTCATTGACAACTTTGAGTAGTGCAGTCTCTGTGCTGTGGAGTGGGCGGAAACCAGACTGGAGGGGTTCAAACAGGTCATTGTGAAGCAGGTGTTGTTGGAGTTGAGAGGCAACCGTCCTTTCCAGGGTTTTGGCAAGGAAGGGGAGGTTGGATATCGGGCGGAAATTGTTCAGGATGGTGGTATCTAGTCCAGACTTCTTTAAGATGGGAGTGACAGCAGCAGTTTTATAGATGGACGGGACAGTGCCATGGGTGAGGGATAGGTTAATGATGCGTGTGATGTAGGGACAGAGTGCAGGCAGGCAGGCTTTAATGAGAGAGGCTGGAATGGGATCAAGGGAACAGGAAGTTGTTTTGGACGAGAGTATAATTTTGGTGATAGAGTCAGAGTCAATGGGGGAAAATGTATGAAGGTGAGTGCGAAGGACAGGCGGTGGACAGAGTGAGTAATCAGCGGTTGGAGAAAGGGAACAGTGAAACTGACCTAACAGTGATGCATTGATTTTTTTGATTTTGTCTTTGAAGAATGAAAGGAAAGTGCTGGCAGGGAGAGTATGTGAGGTATGGTTGTTATGGCGAGGCTGAAGTAGCTTGTTGACTGTTGAGAATAAGGTATGTGAGTTCATATTAGAGCTACTGATAATGTTGCAGAAGTAGGAGGACCGAGCAGTACTGAGGGCATCTCTGTATGTAGAGAAGTGATGTTTGTATGCTTCGGTGTGAATAGTGAGCCCCGTTGATCTAGCCAGGCGTTCCAGGCGTCTGCCAACCTGCTTCAGAGAACGGAGCTCAGGAGTAAACCAGGGAGATGAGGTGGTGAATGAAACATGCTTAGCTCTAAGTGGTGCCAGAGTGTTAAGGGAGGAAGAGAGAGCGCTGTTGAACTGATTTGCCAGATCATCAGGGTTGTTGGGAGCATGTTCCAGGGGTAGTGCAGAGCAAATGGCAGTGGAGAGATGGAGAGGGTCGACAGCTTTGATATTACGGAAGGAGATTAGACGCTTATCAGTGTTGTGGGGTATTTTGGAGGAGAAAGAAAAATGTAAAATCTTGTGATCAGACAGGGGGAAAACAGAAGGGGAAATATCTGAGAGGTTAAGGCCGACAGAGCAGACAAGGTCGAGTGTGTGGCCCTTAATGTGAGTGGGGAAATGGACGTGCTGGGTGATATTAAAACAGTCCAATACAGCAATAAAATCAGAGGCAAGTTTGGAGTTTGGTGTGTCAACATGAATATTCATATCACCGAGCAGGAGTAGGTGGGGTGAGGAAGGTGTAATGATTGTGAGTAGGTCTGCTAGATCAGATACAAATGATTCGTTGTGTTTTGGGGGACGATATATAAGAATGGTGGTCAGGGAGCATGATGCTTTGAAAGCAATGTATTCAAATGAGGAGAATGAGGTAAATGACAGTTCAGTTAATTTGTTAGTGGAATTGTATAATACAGCTAGGCCACCACCACGACCAGTGAGACGGGGGTGGCACAGATAATTGTAACCAGGGGGAGTAGCTAAATTGAGTGATAAAAAATCATCTGTCAGTTGCCAGGTTTCCGTGAGAAAAAGGAAGTCCAGTTTGTTATCCAGTATTAATTCATGTAGCAGTGGAGCTTTATTGTTAATAGAACGGGTGTTGAGGAGAGCAAGATTGGTAGTTCGACAGGGTGCAGTGGGGGTGCAGATGGTCATAGGTTGGAGGGGGCGAAGAAAAGACTGATTTATAGATCGATATGGAGGGTATCTAGGAGGACGGGACTGAGACCATATGGAGATTATGTTGCTATAGGTGTTAGAGTTGGTAGACCAGTTACGTCGGGAGCCTCGATGTTGATAGAGACGTCTACAGAAAATGCCAGACGCACGGGCACGCTGGGTTACAACAGGAGGAGGTGGGTAGTTGTTATTCAAAGCTAGTAGATCCAAACGGGAGTAGAATATTATAGGAGGACGAATGTTGGGTGTGAGCCTTAATAATCCAGGGTACAATGTCAACAGCAGAAGCAGGTGGAGGTATGGTTGCTGATACATGGCAAAGATTATGGATCCAGTTGAGTTGTCAGAACAATCACACGGAAACACAAGACAGACTATAAAACCAACCTAGCCAGTACCAGACCCTGGCTGCTAAAAGACCCCACAGCACACACAGCCCTCACCAGTAGACAACAGACAAAAAGACAGTGGTGACTTACTCAGAGTAAGTCGTCTGCTGGAGCCCAGGTCACAACAAACAGGTGAAGACCAGGATGACACAACGCAGGCCAAAGAGGGATATATGAACTGTAGAGCTAACCAGCCAGCAATGTGGTAGTCTGGAGGAAAGTATGAGCCAATCAAGTTTAAAACGTGTTTCAGGTGAAATCCGGTGTGATGTTGATATTATCAAAATGCAGAGGTGTCCATTGAAGTGGAATAAAATCGGAAGTCCTTCAACACAGTTCAACGCGGTTGTAACATTAGCGTTTCGGCTACCCAGCTCACAAACCACGCCAAGATTAGCTACTAGCTTTATGATGTTAGTGATTTTTCAAAACGAGGCAAAAACGAGGCAGTCGACTGATGTCCAACTTCACATCCAGAATAGCCAGAGGGTAAAGACAATAACATAAAGCAAACTCATAAAAACAAAAGACAAACAATACGTTACAAGGACAGTTTCTAAGGAAAAGCGGCAATTCAGAAACAACGCCAGCAGATACTCTCCCCGGAGTGTGTAACTTCCTGTCATTGTCCACCAATCCTATGACAATACATTTTGGTAGAGGTCCTAAAAACATGTTTTCCTGGTTGCAAACTGTTGAGATAAATGTAATTTAAATAATGCTGATTTAATTACCATGTATTCTTATGTTTTTGTTTTATTAAATTGTATGCTGCAGCCAGGTTAGGGAAATATGATTGAATACATTAACCATAAAAAGTTTACATTACACTCAGCCACACTCACTCAGACTTTACACCTGGCTCAGATAGAGAGACAGGATTAAAACCCCACAATTAACATACAAATGAAACTGCCTCCTATACAGCACAAAGAGACCTTCTGTCTCCAGCCCCCTGATGTTCTAGTCTAGGTTAGGACAATAGAATGTAAATTACTGTAACCTGGTTAAGATTTCACACCTGTATGCAAAGAACCTGTTGATCTATGACCGAGAGTTAGAGCATGTCCATCTTCATTGGATTGGATTCGTCCAACATGTCACCATGTCAACAAAGAACCAATAAGGAGGGGTTTTACTCACGAGAGTGAAAAGTAACCGCCCCTGTGGCGGGAGTATTAAAACCAATGTTCGATCTTTATTCGGCGCAAATATTTTGTGGAAGCTCGAGGGTTGAGCAAATATTTGACCGCTGCAGTGTATTTCATGTATTTTGACTTATCAATTCATATTAATAAATCTTTGTGCTAAATTTCCATTTGGACCGGATCCTCGTCCTTCTTCAGAAATTCTGGTACACGTAAAATTCTCAACAAAACCCGACCCCCCCCGGTGAACTAATTGTTTTCATAAACACTCTTTAATTGGGTACTTGGCAGTGGTTGAGAGTAGCGCTTGATCACAGCTGGTGAAACAGACACTTTTTTTAACAAATAGTGACGCAGATAATATACGCAAAAGATAACGCACATCCCCTGACCCCATAAGCCAGAACTCGTCTTTACCGCGTATCATCCTAACCTTTATGTCAACGCCGTTTAACATTAGTTCCACGTGGGCTGACGACATCAAGCCCAGGAGAGACATGACCGCATAAACACACACCTTGCGTAACGGCCGGACATGTGCCAAGGCCCGCAGAGTGGCCTCTCTATGCACCTCGGACACTCGAGCCCTCAAAGATACTGTGGATAGCTGGAGTCCCAGAAATACCACCAGTTGACTGGTGATGGGAAATTGGCATGAGAAACTTAACACAACACAGATGTGCTAACTAACTCTGAAAGAAGGACCACAGACAGGACGTGTTGCCTGTTACTGATGGTCCCCACACATCCTGTCCATACCTCCTGTTAGGAGTTGCCATGTGACTGACATAGGCTACATGGATAGATAGATGGACTGCAGCCCTCCCGTTGTAATTTAGAATATGGTCGAAATCCTTGACCTATGAGATCAAAAAGAGTTTGAAAATTGATGACTGTCACCAAGACATAATTCAAAAATATGCCATTGTTCCGGAAGAAGATTTTTTGAGTTTTTTTGATATACAGAAAATATGGGAAGAAATTCAAAGAATGCCTGATGAATTACAAAAAACACAGTGGTCGTTGATTGTGTTATCAGAAATTGAAAAATGGAATGATAAATTCCTCAAAGATGAATGAGAAAGAATGTGTTCGGGCATCGGCTGAACAAATGGCAGAACTGGATAAGTTGGAAAAAGGAACTGGAAACGTTGAAAGCAGGAACAACATCTAAAGACACTCAAAGCCCATTGAAAAAGAAACCAGGATCATGTCACTATTGTGGAATCATTGGACATTGGCAGGATGAGTGTCGCAAGAAGAAGAAGAAGAACCAAAGGAAAAGAACAGGATGAACAGACAGTTGGAACATGAGACATTTTGACCACATTCCGATCAGCAGCAAGGAAAGAATTGTACAGAATTCAGGAATCAAAAACAGAGGATTTCCAGCTGATACCGGGAACTAACGTGAGCTTATAATCATTGATTAAGAGTTTTAAATGTGTTTCCAAAAATGTATTGAACCTAAATATTGAGTAGAGCTGGAACTTATCAAGGAAATCTGATCACTTCCCTTGATAATGACCATGCTTATTCAAGTGATTATTAATTCGAAAGCACTTTGATGATATATAGCATGTTTTAAAAAGCATTTGAAATAGCCTGTTTTGTTCTGTCATGCTTGAACATGTTTTAATAGGTATTCAAGGAATAGCCTGTTTTGTTGTGCTTTGTCATGTTCACTATGTACATTTAAATCAAACATATTTATTGCATTGATGATAATGTTTAAAACCGTAAGGCATCAAGGAGTGTCTCACTACAGGCTTTAACACGTGGGTACATCTAACCCTAGTGATAAATTAGAAATTGGTACAATGATGATTGTGTAATCTGGTAAAATAGTCTCATGGTTTTCTTACAAAAGGTTAAAATATGGTGTTTTCTCTCTCCTTATATATAATATCAGTGATAGAATGAAGAATCCACATGGTGATAATCTTTAACGTTAAGAAGACACGCTGTGTCCCATGAGGACTGAATATGAATCCAAAACAGCCATAGGCCTTTACAGAGGGTTTCCCCCAAGTTGGAATGTGTGTGTGTTCTCTCTCTCTCTCTGCCTTGTCACAGGACAACTGGTGAGAGGGAAACAATACACATAGGGTAATCATTTATTTATGTAGACACATGGCTTTCCATGTGCACTGAATTTGATTCTAATATATGTTATACATTGGTTTTAGACAAAAGATTGAGATTAAAGTCTCAAATTATGACAAAAAGGGTGAAAACTGCCAAAAGCGAGTTTATCCCCTACGATAAAATGTTATATTTTATTTTGAATGTGTAATTGGCTTTGGTTAATTGGGAACATTTTAATTTGTTAGTTTTTTGTGTTTCTCTTACAACTAAGGTGACATTTGTGTTTATAGAAAGATACTAAAAAGTTGACTGACTAAAATGGTCCGTTGGTTCAGAGAGCAGCACAGGGGGGAGGAGTGCTTGAGCCAACACCCCCACACACCTCCACACCCTGGGATAGCCAGAGTAACATAGGCTTACTTGGGTGGTCATGTCTGTTTTTGGTTTAGTCATAATTTTCACCAATGTTTTGGAATGTCCACCAGAATGTTGATGTATAGATATGACAAGCATATTTTTACAAACTGCACACAAAACTAGAGATGGGTAGGACAGTAAATCTGAACCTTCACTTAACAAAGGAATCGGCTTAGTTGAAAGAATAACATATGTTGCTACAGACAGTCTGAGGACCATGTACGGATTTTTAATATGTGGAAACCTAAATTTCATATACATTTTAAATAATCCATTTGGCCTTTATTTATGGCTAGCCATGAGTGGGTGAACTCAAGGGCACCAGGAAGGGGGGCAGACCCCTAGGATGACCCCAAACAACCTCTCCCATTAAATCAGGGAAGCCTATTTCTAAGGGTTAAAGTTGAGTGTTCAGACTAGTCTCAACTGTGGTAATTTCTTCAACATAAGCAAATTCAGTTTTGGGATGATCAAACATTGAGTAGAGGTTAGAGAAATGTTCTACTCAATAGCTTTAAAATTGAAATGTATGACTTTTGACCAAAAGTCATCCTCCATTGTTGATGACAGAATAATTTTGATGTTAGTAGAACCACAGACATGGTCAAAATATAAGTTGTTTGGCTGAATGCCACTATTTGGAATTAAAATGAATCAAAGTTGGAGAATTTTACTTAAATGTAGAAGGTTAATCAAGACATTGTTTGTCACAAGGCAGTTTGGTCGTTGCCTTTGAAAATGCTAAATTTGGATGTTGTAGATATGCTAATACAATCGCCCTGGTGGTTGCAGTAGGTATACCACTGGAACATGGGCTGGAGTTTTTTCTCCTACAACTTAGGTGCGCAGCTTATCCCCTATTGGGCAAACCAATTTAGTTAGGCATGTGCCAAGAAACTTCAAGATATTATAAATGCATGATTGCCAATTAAATAATTTGAGAGCAGTTTAGCTGTGTCACTGGGTTACATGGTTTATAACTCCTTCGCACAAGGCCGTGTTGCACATTGATGTCTTTGTGTTAGTGAATGTTTGTGTTTTTAAAATTTTCACCTTGTTGTTTTTGATGAATATACAGTATGCAACTCTATATCAAATGGATTCTAGATCCATCCCTGTTACCAGTTCTCTATTTTTACATGTCCATCCCAAAATGATGGCCAGTGTGGGCTCAGGATGGCGCCTCCTGTGGCCATATTCGCCATGATTCTGCTTTCACTCATGGTGTCGCTTTCCATTGACTTAATGAAGTGAAAGCAGGGGAGATGTATGATATGATAACTGATTATGATTGGAAAGAGTTGAGCTTAGGGCTCAAAGCAAATCAAATTGGTCCTTAAAAGGAGTTACATCAAAAATGGTTACATCTATGTTATTCCACTATTAAAATGTTAGACCTTACGTCAAACAAACAGTTTCCAAATAAACAACTAAAACAAATCCTAAGAAAATAATATGTTAAACATAACAGATTCCAATGCACCATTATAAATATGCAAACATAGTTATAATGTTTGCATAGTTATAATGGTGCATTGGAATCTGCTGGGTCAAATCTGTTCCAAATCCTCCTGACCACTTACATGGCAGAACGATGCCAGGGTCAGATCACTTGGCTTCACATTCCATTTCCAGATGAATCTTCGACAGCAAGATGAGAGGAGAGTCCTGAGGGACTCCACATACTACAGGTCAGAGTACCACGGGCCAGTTGACTGGAAAGGTCACATGGTCCCATCACAGTGGAAGACACTGTTGTGGTGTTTATCTTGAATTAGTGAAGTTTTGGAGACTCACTGTTCCATTATACACCTACACTGACTTGTTAGGACAACCAGGCAATTTGCTGTGTCCACATCACACTGACTGCAATAACTGATATTGGAACTTTATATCACTGATGCAAGAAAGAGAAGACTGAAGACAAGAACTACAGGACATTTGATGAGAATTTAGGTTCAATCCTAACAATCAATAGTTTTCCTAAAGGGACCGGTATTTTGATCTTTTATGTATGTTCATTCCTCACAAGGCAGGTAGAGGACTACACATGATCAATACCCAAACATTGGTAATTGATACTTGTTTTTTTTTAAGTTGCTTAATAGTCATAATTTCAACAGCTATCATGATATGTTTAATAGTGCCATATTCCTTTTCAAAGGTAGAAACTGTCACTAGTACATTCATTGGAGGCAGGTAGAGGACTACACATGATCAATACCCAAACATTGGTAATTGATACTTGTTTTTTTTTAAGTTGCTTAATAGTCATAATTTCAACAGCTATCATGATATGTTTAATAGTGCCATATTCCTTTTCAAAGGTAGAAACTGTCACTAGTACATTCATTGGAGTTGTGTTGTGTTACGTTCAAGATATGTTGGGTTGTTGCTATGATGTTGATGAATGAATCATGATATGGACAAGGGGGGACTTTGATTGTTTAAAGGGTTAAAATTGGCAATGATTTATGCATTTCATTAATATGTCATGTTAGGTCTGTTTCTGTTGGACACTGGTTAGACTGATAGTAGCCTGGGACTTGATGCGTATGGTAAAGATTGATCATGATGGTCAGTACGATTGCAGTACCATACAGTGCTGTGTCAGGGCAAGCTGTGTCCATTGCATCTTATTTTCATTTCATTTAAGGAATAATAAAGCCTCATAGGCCAGAAAATCATTTTTATTATTTTTCTTTATTGTTTTTTTTACAGAAGTGTTTGGACCTGTTCAGTTCATTAGGAATTGGATTGTACTTATATTTTGTTTGTTTAATCAACATGTAATGATTAGTTATCACATGTTTGAAGGGGGGACTGATGGGAAATTGGCATGAGAAACTTAACACAACACAGATGTGCTGACTAACTCTGAAAGAAGGACCACAGACAGGACGTGTTGCCTGTTACTGATGGGCCTCACACATCCTGTCCATACATTCTGTCCATTCCTCCTGCTAGGAGTTGCCCATGTGACTGACATAGGCTATATGGATAGGTCCATTAACCATAGGTTGGAACATACCATACAAGGGTCTGTTATAGGATAAACCTTTCTTATTGGAGGGTATTGGAATGTGTAATGGTTGGTAATGACCACTGGCCACCTCCTATGTATACTGGCATAAAGACAGTATTGCCTCTGTAATTATGGAGGAGAGAGAATTGAGAAATGGAAGGAAAACATCATAGACTCATGCTGAATAAAGATGGCTCTCCCCTTACTTCTGGTTGCATTTATTTTGTTCATGGATCAAACTTGGACAGAATCTAACACTGGGCTGAGGAACACTCTTCTTCCAGTTCACCGCAAAGTCCAGGCGAGTGAGTTGTTACCATCCAAAACGTGTGAACTGTTCTTCCTCGATAGCGCTTTTATTTCTCAGCACACAAATCCATGCATATTTGCTAAATACATCTATGAATGGTTAACATAAATTTCATGTTATCGTTTTCCACAATGTAAGCACTCATGTCAACCAAATCCACCTGACATTGTGAATTCATATCATGAACAATAACTCTATTTCTTTGAAAATGTATAGCTACAGGCCTGTCTAGGGTGTATGTATCCTGGGCTAGCAGCCAGTCATCTGAGGATCTCCCCGGTTTTCTCCAAGTACGCTCTTTTCAAATCCTCTCTACCCACATAAGCACCAGGGTTTGCCGGGTTTTAGTAAATACTTTTCATAACCTGCTCAGGCATCGTAGAGCTTTCGGGCAATAATGAGAATTAATACATGTTTAACATCGTTTTATTTCAGTTTTCAAAATTACACATCATCCAAGAAGTTCAGAAAATTTGCACAAACATTTCAGATTATTAAAACGTTTTATAACGACATGGTCATGATCATTAAAAGGTCTACAAACTTCAATACCGCTCTTGATAGCTTTGTGCATCAACTGTTTAATTGCTAGACCCACATAGGATTTGTTTATATACATGTAAACACGAAAAATTAAGTTACCCTTTCTTAGACAACAGACTCTTTGTTTTCGACGCACCACTGCGTCGCATAGAGCACCCTCATTAAATGCATCCATGTATTCATCCCTCATTCAATGTATCCATGTAATCATCCCTGTTCTGTCTCTGTCTCTGTCTCTGTCTCTGTCTCTGTCTCTGTCTCTGTCTCTGTCTCTGTCTCTGTCTCTGTCTCTGTGTGACATTTGGCTCCAACTTGAGCTCATGCGCTAAGTTCTCAGCGGCCACGTGAACATCGGTCAGCGGTGCGTGAAAGCCCGATGCGTTCAAAGCCTTGACCAACACATGTTTCAGTCGCGGTGTTAAAACGGTCTCCACAATGTCATCATAATGGGTCTCAAAAATTAATCAGTCTGATCGAGACAAGATTGTCTTTTCTGGCTTGGGTGGTCCACTTCACATCCGATGAATGCTTTGTGGAGAATAGCTGCAACAGTGTTTTCCAGAATCATACCCAATGTTGCTTTGATGATGTGTTTGTCCATTTTGTGATAACTCTTGTTGCATTTGAAAGGTATGACAGATTAAGAGGTCCTAGATGATCACCAATCCTGTTCAATCCAATGGTAGTTTCTTGTTGGGTATGCCGATGGAATCGAGCTGTCGGGGTCAGGGCTTTCGTAGAAGGCTTCAGAGTTGTCATCTCAGGCGTCACACAGCCAGTTCTCAGCCTTGAGTAGTCACAGGCGGTATGTCTGTTTTTATGCTGTGTTGAGGACAGTGTTAGTTTAAGGCGGGGCTTCAGGGTCTTACGTCAGCTGAACAGTCCGCAGTCGCAGTCACAATCCAACCTGCTGCCATTTTCCCGGAAAGGGATTTATACTGTTTCATCCCCTCAACAACTTTAAACAATACTGTATTAAGGATGCCCTGTTTTGGCCCAAAATAAATCACTTTCTGAAAGGTGTTCCATAAACTGGCATTAAAAACCACTTGATCAGTCTTACCAGCCTTAAACTCTAAATTCATAAAATGAAACCTCCGGTATCTCTGGATTGAAAATATGTCCACCGATCTGACCGTTGTCCAACCTCCAATCCTGTGCCAACATATCCTGGTGCAGATGATGGATTTGTGTTAAACTCTGCATCGGTTTCTTGGGTGCTGCCATGTTGATTGCATCTCTGCTGTCCATTTGTAATTGTATACCAAATTAGAAGAGCTGCGTTTAAGTTGTTAGCTTTCAAAGGTGTTTCACCCCAAACATTGATTGCCGCACAATCCGCCATGTTTTGTATTGTGTAGGTAAGTTTACTCAGGCAATTTCTGAAACCTGATGCATTCTTACTGATTAAAGGACTGAGTCCCATTGTTTAGATAGGTAGTAATAGAAGAGAAGGAATGTGGTCCTTTGGGGGAAGTAAGATCAGTTGGCCCCTTTAGATAAACACAGTAGTAAACATTATGGCAGGAAGGATAAGGTGGGGGAGGACAGCATTTGACTTGTGAGATAAGACAAAGGGAATGTGTTTTATTGACATGAGACAGATGGCAGCATCTTACCACACCCCTTTTCCTCCCTAATATACTGTTGAATTACCTGTATGGAGTTAGACTCCTTGGATGATTATGTTTGTAAGCGTTTGACGCGTCTCTCTTATTTGCAAATAATTAGATATAGCGGATGGTGCTCATTTGCATATATTTATGAAAATTGAATCGCCATAATCGTCCGATTCCAATGGTATATTATTTGTAGCCACTTCCTTGAAGTGTTCCGTGTATAATTTGGGTTGTCTGTGTATAGTTTGGGTTGCTATGGGAACTTTTCACCAGGCAACGACATTGACCATGCATCTTAGAAAGGCTAATGTGTAGACAAGAATAGAGATTACAAGGGTGTACATCACTATATATGATGTTTTGAACCATAATAAATTTTTGTATTATAAATATGATATAAAAATAAATATTTAGTCCACATAGTATGGGGGTGTTCTTGAGTTTTTGGGAAGAAGTTGGTAATTTTTCTGAGTTTATAAAATATATAAGTCCAAACGTAACTAGCGATCTACTGCTGCCATCTGCTGGCCGTTTTGCGCCATTACATGGAGAAAAAAAAGTGTGATGAGATAATTATCTTTCATTTTATTGTGTTTTATTTCTAGGTAGAAGAACCAAATTTTTTGGGGGTGCCTACATTTTTTACCTTCTATTATTTCATTATTTTCAACCCAATTACAGTGTAATTTGATGGTAAAGGCATGAAAGTATGAGGAAATACCATTGACACAAAACTTCATAATGCTTTCAAAAAAAAATCTTTATGCTGAATGGCAGAAATGTCTTCCGAAAATGATTTTTTACCTTTCAAAAAGATGAGTTTTATAAATAGTGACCCAGAAGTCTGTTTTTATGTGTTTTTATTGTAGCCAGAGGGGTTGTTATTACCAGGATACATCATTATAGGTTGTATCTGTTACAGAAATAAATCTAGGACCCAAAATGTCCAAGTAGTGAAATCTGGCCGAAATTCCCACAGACCATAGTGTCGCAATTACCATCACAATGACCATCACTGTTGTCTGCACTGTTTAAATACAGACCATGCCAATCATCCCATAAAACACGAAAGGTTAACAACAACCGGTTGTAAGACATCTGTTATAGCACTTGTCAGAAGATATAATCTTGGGGGATAAAATAGAATTGCTGGACCCCGGCACCCTTTTGTTGAACACCAAACATCTCGCTGCTGATATAACATTTATTTATTGCCTGGGAATTTAACATTCCGGAGCCCCAAGACCCATTTGCTAGGCATCAAACATTACGCACCTGTTATACAGAGGTGGAAAGAGTAACAAAATGTTGTACTCAAGTAAAAGTACTGTTACTTAAGTGAAATTTTACTGAAGTACAAGTAAAGTTACCAGTCTAAAAATTTACTCAAGTAAAAGTAAAAAGTAGCTTATTAAAAATGTACTCAGAGTAAAAGTTAACAAGTTACTTTTTTAACAACTGGGTGGGGTGCGGGATTCTAGTGTAGTTAAAAAAGACAAAGGGAAATAAATCTCAATCTAGTTGTTTTTAATTGAAGACCTTTAGAAATTACAGTGTAATAGCAAAAATAATAAAATGTAAATAAAAGAGAGAGGATTTTAGTGCAGATCATCCAATAAAACATTTTAAACATTACTACAACCACTAAATATGGCATGAACTGTGGATTGAGTAGAGCATCCTTTTCTTAAACAGAAAAGACAGACTTACTACAAAACATTAAATCTAAATTGGGTCAGGGACCTTAAAGTATTTAAAGACCAAACTGTGCCATTGTCAGATAACAGACCTGTCGAATAACAAAACATCAAATGAACAACTTGGTCTATTCTTTTCTCTATATCTTTACACTATGAACTTTTTGTTTGAGTAGCAGTTGGTTTTCAATGTTAGTAGATTTCATCCTTGCCCGCTTTGCAGTGAATAACAGTCTAGCTTTTCTCACCAAAAACACTAAATGCCTTGATAAAGTTTGAGCCGCTGTCTGTTGTGGTTCTTACCACTTTTCTCCTTATTCTGTAAGCTCAACGGACCCAACTCACACCGCAGACACAGAGACACTGGCCCTCATTTATCATTATTGCGTAGAAACGGGCGTATATGTTGGCGTAAGATTTTGCTTACACTCCTCTCACCGCCTGATTTATGAAGCTGTGCGTACCTTTAAAACCCAGGTGTACGCAATACCTTCCCTTGATAAATGCCGCGGCTGAAAACGATCGTCATTAGAATAACAAGCCCCTATATATTCAAGTCTCCGCTTCCCCCACGCCCTAATTTTACGCCATGGACACACGGAAGACGGCAAAAAAGAGAAACTTATCTGACGTGGAGATTGAGACGATCACCAGGGAGGTAGAAAGAAATAAAATTGTTTCATTTGGCAGTTTAAAAAGTGGAATAAAAGATGATGATGTGATGTGGAGTACCAATCATTCACATTAATAATTGCATGACAATTTGTAATATTTGTCTTATTATTTCATGATATTTATTATTAATGTCGTTATTATTATTATTTCTATTATTATTTAAAAGAAGAAGAATGTCATTTTTATTATTTTGTCAGTCTGAATTATATTTTGGTCATTAAAAGCCTTTTATTACTGAACCCAGTCCATGCGCAACTGCCGGGCCTAACCCTGAAACGTCATGTAAAGCGCACAGTCTCGCATCTGAAGGAATACATATAAATCAAATGCTTTGGTAAAGTCACACAAATTAAACATTGAAGTCCATGTTGCACAAAAATAAACACTAAAGTTTGTAATTATTATGTTGTTGTTTTTTATTACAGTGGGTCATAATATATCATATCTTTTAGTTTGTCAGTGCGTTAGGATTTTTGTTTCTGCGCATTTCCGCACGAACTCAAAACGTGCGTACACCACCTCCTGAGCTGGCGTAGGATTTGAGAGTGCCGTACGCCAACGTCCATATTGATAAATCTCAAAGTCACCGTGGTTTTGGGTGTACGCCAGGTGTACGCTGGAAATTTGGTGTACGCACTTTTGATAAATGAGGGCCACTGAGTGCAGAGTGAGCCAAAGTGTCCTCCACACCCACGCCCCTGAAAAGAGCGGCCGAAACCCCCTAGGTGTAGGAGTGCCACGTGACATATAGGCCAGATCAATTGCCTCACACAACCAGTGAGACAGACGCTGTTTCGACAACGGCTGTCCCGCCTTGGGGCCACCGTAAAACACAAAGAGCTGGGGTGCGGTCCGCACCGCAGCCTTGCGCTGCTCATGCTGTGCCAAAGCGCGCACCTATGGCAGGTGAAAAGGGATAAGCTGTTGAAACGACCTAATGTGCATACCACCGCGTATGCGACCGTGTATACGTCTATAAGCGTATGCAACCGTGTACACGCCGGGTTAGTATACACGTTCAGTCGACTGTCATAGACGACCTACCCAGACGACTGAACGCACGTGTATACGTGTGTAGATATTATCCCGTACAGTAGAGGGCGCAGAAACCCGGGGATCTTTACAAACAGGAAGTTGTTAAACACCTCCGAAGAAATGAGGCATAGGTTCGTTTTTATACAGGTGAGTGAAATTAGGGTCATGCTGGCAACATTAGAGATTCCGTAGCAACAATAAGACTTCCGGTTTTCGGATATTGCCTTCAAAATAGAAGTCTGCGGTAAAAAGCGATTTGAATAATATTAAACTTTTCACGCGTGAGTTTCAAATATTCCTTACCGACCCCCCAGCGTGAGTTTTTTTGCACGTGACTTCAGTACTCTCTCCAGCATTTGAACTCACGCCAGCATTTGAACAGTCACCTTGCTAGGTAAGGAACACTACATGCATTGCATTGCAAGCTTCTCTCGTTGACTCGAATTCTAAGAGCTGCAAAAGTTGCTTGATTTATTAATGTAGCTAGCTAAAAAACGTCAGCTAACCGCTAGCAAACGTCACCTGCCCGCTAGCTAACAAATCGTGACCAGTTATTCAGTGCAGTGAAAATGAATAAACTATATAAAATGCATACAACGGGGAACGTAACTTCTAGAAAGTTTTTGCAATGGTTTTGATCGGTAGTAGTCGCTAATATAATTCGTTTTTGTGCATTAGTGTTGGCTGTCTGTTGGTACGTAAGTAACACTTCTTGTCCCGATTTGAATGCTTTCTACCTGGTTAATATCATAGTATGGTCTTGAAACAATTACAATCAGGAAATAAAGTTATAAACACTGTTTGAGCTAAATGTGAGTAAATAATAGCGCGGTTTTACCAGCCATTGTTACGTTACTTGTAGCTAGGTATGCTAATGGTGCGTTCTAAACATGACGTTCTAATCACACCGGTGTGATCGTACGCTCCAGGGACCACTCTAGATTGATCACACTGGTGTGATCGTACGCGCCAAAGGGTTAAATGTATCAATTTTGACACTTTGCTTAGTGTATATTGTAAAAATATATTCTAGGAAATGTTCAGGAGAGTGGGTAGAATAATTATATGCAAAGAAATCAAGGGGCACTGTGTATTTGCAATTGTTGCTGGCATTTTACTCCACCCATCCTAGATCCTATTGGCCACAATGCAACTCAATGGATATGAAATACATATTGGCCTATAAAAGAAAACTGTTCTATACGCCGCAGTGAATGTATTGTACGAAATGTCAAGGAAGGTGGATAGAGTAATTATATGCAAAGAAATCAAGGGGCACTCTGTATTTGCAATTGTTGCTGGTGTTTTACTCCGCCCACCCCATTGGCCATAATGTACCTCAATGGATATGAAATACATATTGGCCTATAAAAAAAATACTATTCTATATGCCGCAGTGAATGTATTGTAGGAAATGTTCAGGAGACCCTATAGATTGATTATTTGCAAAAATATCAAGGGGCACTGTGTATTTGCAATTGTTGCTGGTGTTTTACTCCGCCCACCCCATCCATCCATCATCTTCCGCTTATCCGGGCCAGGTCGCGGGGGCAGCAATCTAAGCAGGGATGCCCAGACTTCCCTCTCCCCAGACACTTCCTCCAGCTCTTCCAGGGGGACACAGAGGCGTTCCCAGGCCTTCCCAGGAAGGCGTTCCGGAGGCACCCGAAACAGATGCCCAAGCCACCTCAGCTGACCCCTCTCGATGTGGAGGAGCAGCGGCTCTACTCTGAGCTCCTCCCGGGTGACAGAGCTTCTAACCCTATCTCTATGGGATCGCCCAGCCACCCTTCGGAGAAAGCTCATTTCGGCCGCCTGTATCCGGGATCTTGTCCATTCGATCATGACCCAAAGCTCATGACCATAGGTGAGAGTAGGAACGTAGATTGACAGGTAAATCGAGAGCTTCGCCTTGCGGCTCAGCTCTTTCTTCACCACGACAGACCAATACATCGACTGCATTACTGCAGAAGCTGCACCCATCCGTCTGTCAATCTCCCGTTCCATCCTTCCCTCACTCGTGAACAAGACCCCTATATACTTAAACTCCTCCACTTGAGGCAGGCACTCTCCACCAACCTGAAGTGGGCAAGCCACCCTTTTCCGACTGAGGACCATGGCCTCGGATTTGGAGGAACGGATTTTCATCCCCACTGCTTCACACTCGGCTGCAAACCGTCCAAGTGCATGCTGAAGGTCCTGGCTTGAAGGGGCCAACACGACAACATCATCCGCAAAGAGCAGAGACGAAATTGTGTGGTCCCCAAACCTGACACCCTCCGGCCCCTGGCTGCGCCTAGAAATTCTGTCCATAAAAATTACGAACAGAACCGGCGACAAAGGGCAGCCCTGCCGAAGTCCAACATGCACAGGGAACAAGTCTGACTTACTGCCGGCAATGCGGACCAAGCTCCTGCTTCGGTCGTACAGGGACCTGACAGCCCTTAGCAAAGGACCCAGGACCCCATATTCCCAAAGCACCCTCCACAGGATGCCACGAGGGACACAGTCGAATGCCTTCTCCAAATCCACAAAACACATGTGGATTGGTTGGGCAAACTCCCATGAACCCTCCAGCACCCTGTAGAGGGTATAGAGCTGGTCCAATGTTCCACGGCCTGGACGAAAACCACACTGTTCCTCCTGAATCCGAGGTTCTACTATCGGCCATATTCTCCTCTCCAGAACCCTGGCATAGACTTTCCCGGGGAGACTGAGAAGTGTGATCCCCCTATAGTTGGAACACACCCTCCGCTCCCCCTTCTTAAAAAGAGGGACCATCACCCCGGTCTGCCATCCCAGAGGCATTGTCCCCGACTGCCACACGATGTTGCACAGGCGTGTCAGCCAAGACAGCCCCACAACATCCAGAGACTTGAGGTACTCAGGGCGGATCTCATCCACCCCCGGTGCCTTGCCACCGAGGAGTTTCTTAACCACCTCTGTGACTTCAGCCCGGGTGATGGACGAGTCCACCTCTGAGCCCTCATCCTCTGCTTCCTCAATGGAAGATGTGACGGCGGGATTGAGGAGATCCTCGAAGTACTCCATCCACCGCCCGACGACATCCCCAGTTGAGGTCAACAGCTGCCCACCTCTACTGTAAACAGCGTTGGTAGGGCACTCTTTCCCTCTTCTGAGGCGCCGGATGGTTTGCCAGAATCTCTTCGAGGCCAGCCGATAGTCCTTCTCCATGGCCTCACCGAACTCCTCCCAGGCCTGAGTTTTTGCCTCCACAACCACCCGGGCTGCAGTCCGCTTGGCCTGTCGGTACCCGTCAGCTGCCTCAGGAGTCCCACAAGCCAACCAGGCCTGATAGGACTCCTTCTTCAGCTTGACGACAACCCATACTTCCAGTGTGCACCACAGGGTTCGGGGATTGCCGCCTCAACAGGCACCGGAGACCTTACGGCCACAGCTCCGAGCAGCCGCTTCGACAATGGCGGTGGAGAACATGGTCCACTAGGACTCAATATCTCCAGCCTCCCTCGGGATCCAGGGAATTAAGACCGTACACAAATAATAAACAATATGCCATTTAGCAAAAATGTGTTTCCAAATTGACTTACAGCCATGGAGAGATGGGGTTGATTTTAATGTTCAGTATTGATCTGAATTTTGCCTTTAAAATAATATTAAAATCTTAGGATGAATTGAATAGAGAAATCAGTCTTGACTGTTTGACTGTTCTGTTATAAATGTAATTTGCAAAAGTTATTATTGTGATTCTGCTTGTCTCACATCCAACAAGTTTTAGGTGCACACAATCTGCACAAAATAATTAAACATGTTGTCCTGTGTGTATTGAGACATCCATTGCAGGTAGATAACTTAAAACAATTTTGTCACAGTTATTCATGTTTGTTTCCCAGAGTGCCCATTTTATGCATAAAGGAGATGATTGAATTGACAATATATAGTAGCATACAAATCTCTATTCTCACTTTCATCATACTGTATAGCATCAATGCTGAGCTCCATCAGTCTTCTAACAGAGTTCATTATAAGGCCACATAGGAATCCCTTTATTATCACTTGTTTGTGACAGAAGAGTAAAACAGTAATTCCAAAGGAAACTGGTGGTCATCTTGGTTTAAAGGTAAAATTAATCTATTTATTAAGAAGAAATTAGAATGTCAATGTAATGAATACGACCTGACAGATGATTATAATTCCAATCGTGAAAAGGCAATGTTTATTTAAACTGCAAGGGTCACAGGCAAAGGCAGCACAGAAAAAAACAAGCAGACTAGTTTCAGTAACGGGTGGTCAGTCAGGCTAGTTTCAGTAACAGGTGGTCAATCAGGCTAGGTTCAGTAGCAGGTGGTCAGTCAGGCTAGGTTCAGTAGCGGGTGGTCAATTAGGCTAGGTTCAGTAACGGGTGGTCAATCAGGCTAGGTTCAGTAACGGTGGTCAGTCTGGCTAGGTTCAGTAAAAGATGGTAAATCAGGTTGGGCTAGGTACTGGAATCGGTAGGCAAAGAGATGATCCTCAGGACAGCCTCAGGACGAGCAGAAATGGGGAAGATAAACAACAGCTTGAAAAAAGGTACACATAAAAGATCTGAGTCAAATGGTTTTCAAAGGTCACAGGCTTGTTAAGTAAACTACAAATAATACCTTACAATGAGGAAGTGGCAGATATGGACTATCTATAGGGAGTTGTAGATGTAGTAATTGTATAAGTTAGTGAACTGTTATAAGCTGTTGTAACCAATGTAGATGTATTGATTATATAAGTTAGTGAACTGTTATAAGCTGTTGTAACCAATGAAACAAAATATTAATTGTTTGTAATATGAGCTGAAACTGAAGGAGCAAGTAGGAGAATAGGAAAACCTGTTCAAGCGGTTGCCGGGGATAGAAAGATTTAGTATGTCTGTTTTGTGAGAAACAGGTCACAGGTCAGAGACACACACACATAGTCGGACAGACAAGACAGAAACCAGAAAGGGGGGCTAGGGGATACTTGCAGTTATCCTATAAGGAATAAAACTGGGATTGGGCCAATGGCACACACTTTGTAAGTTAACGCCTCTATCTTTTTGGGCGTAGTAGAAGTATAAAAATGATGTTTTGAAGGTTGATCCTTAGACATTGTGCGGCGACACGTGTCTCCAGAAGCTTCTGTAATAAATGGACATATAACTACGGTAATTGCCCTGACTCCCTGTGTTTTATTCTCCTTTCCAACAAACCAACTCAGGGAAGTGTTATACTTCAACAATTTGGGGGCTCGTCCGGGATTGGAAAGAGGAGAAGGAATTCGATCTTGTCCAGACAACCTACGCGAGATTCACAGGTTTCCGAGCCGGCTCATGATAAAGGTAAGCAGAGCCTGTTATATCTAAATCTGCATATTGGCTATGAACTAAATTTTGAACCTGTGGAAAACGTATTGGGAGACTGGTTTAAATTCAGGGGGTCAGGGGAACGGTCTGTGAGTTAGAGTCTCACTATTAGTCGGGTTAGAGGCCCGTTACCGGTGTGTGAGTTAGAGTCTCACTGTAAGTCGGGTTAGAGGCCCGCTACCGGTGTGTGAGTTAGAGTCTCACTGTAAGTCGGGTTAGAGGCCCGTTAATCGTTCTAGGGTTGACTACCCTACGCCACTTCCCGACGGGGACAGTGGAGAGTTGCGAGTTAGAGTCTCGGCAACCAGTCGGGTTAGAGGCCCCAGGACTTAGGGGCACCTCGAAGTATTTATTGTGTGTAAAGGTTCATCTGGGTTAGAGTCCCGGGGAGTTTTAGAACTCCCCAAATTCTGTATCTGGGTTAGAGTCCCGGGGAGTTTTAGAACTCCCCAAATTCTGTATCTGGGTTAGAGTCCCGGGGAGTTTTATAACTCCCCAAATTCTGTATCTGGGTTAGAGTCCCGGGGAGTTTTATGACTCCCCAAATTCTGTATCTGGGTTAGAGTCCCGGGGAGTTTTATAACTCCCCAAATTCTGTATCTGGGTTAGAGTCCCGGGGAGTTTTATAACTCCCCAAATTCTGTATCTGGGTTAGAGTCCCGGGGAGTTTTATAACTCCCCAAATTCTGTATCTGGGTTAGAGTCCCGGGGAGTTTTATAACTCCCCAAATTCTGTATCTGGGTTAGAGTCCCGGGGAGTTTTATAACTCCCCAAATTCTGTATCTGGGTTAGAGTCCCGGGGAGTTTTATAACTCCCCAAATTCTGTATCTGGGTTAGAGTCCCGGGGAGTTTTATAACTCCCCAAATTCTGTATCTGGGTTAGAGTCCCGGGGAGTTTTATAACTCCCCAAATTCTGTATCTGGGTTAGAGTCCCGGGGAGTTTTATAACTCCCCAAATTCTGTATCTGGGTTGGAGTCCCGGGGAGTTTTAGAACTCCCCAAATTCTGTATCTGGGTTAGAGTCCCGGGGAGGTTTAGAACTCCCCAAATTCTGTATCTGGGTTGGAGTCCCGGGGAGTTTTAGAGCTCCCCAAATTCTTTATAAGAAAACTGGGTTTGAGTCCCAAAAGTGTTGGGTCAGGTACCCGTTAATCATTTGTTAATTATTCTGAGTCTGGGACTCACAGTAACGTAAGTCAGGTTGAAATGGACGGGGAGTGTGAGAGAGAAGTTGATGACGATGGGCGGTGTCCAGGCACGGGGAAGTGGAAACAATTGGGGATACAGGTGGCAAATGTAATGACTGTTGTAGGCAGGATGGACCCAATTCAGAAAGAAAAAGAAGGGATAGAAGAGAAATTGCGACAAGTGGTGAGTGAGGCAGGATTAAGGATGGAGGAAAGGAGACCATTACATGTTATTTTGTGGAATAAGGAGAAGGAGTGTTCCAAAAATCGAGATAGAGTTAGAGACAAGAAGGAAACAGCCAATTTGGTCAAGAGAGGGAGATATAGAGAAAAGGAGAAGGAATGGGAAAAGCACAGAAAAGAATGGTGTAAATTAGCAGTGTGGTGTCAGGGCGTAGACCATGTGAACAAAGAGAAAAAGGGACAGAAAATTAAGGAGAAAAAGGGAGGAGAGATAGAACCCCCAGCATATGAAGATGACCTGGTGGTGCATGGTACCGTGTACCATTATATCCAGCGTTATGTTTAGAGAGTGGGATATTGTCTTTAGACACACAGAACAGCAAGCCCATAACTCAATTCACAGGAAAGCAAGATAAGAGAAAATTAAGTAGGAAGGCAGAGTCAGAGAGCGAGACAGACACTGAGGGGGAGGTGAAACCGTTCAAGGCAAGGGCAGAGAAAGAGGAGCGAGAAGGGGAGACGACTAGGAAAGAATAAACAAGAGGAGATTACAGGGGCCATAAAGAAAAGATCAGGCCGTACTAAAGGCAGGTTAGGTGAGGACTCAAGGTTGGGGTCGGACGATAGTGACACAGTAAGAAGGACCAGAACTAGGCAGAAAAAAAGGAATTCACATAGAGGACGGGTGGTACTCACGGGTAATGCAGTAGGGAGATGGACTGACTCAGACAAGGACCCCGACACAGACAGTAGTGGAGACGGGAGTGAGGGAGACGTGGACGTATACCCTCTGCCGCGTACGCCCCCACCAGAACATAAACTACACCATGACACAGTAGAATCACTTCAAAAAGACTCAAAATAAAATGTATACACGGTCACAAGCAGGGGAAGCTGGTTGTGCTGGGTTTCAGCTGCCTCTCTTTAGAGTGGGAGGCGGCGAACCGCGATATAAACCATTGGGGCTGGGAGACGTACAGGCACTGGTATATAAATTACCCCCGATGGGAGAGGGAGGTGGACTATGGTTGTCACAATTTGATAAACTCACAGCTGGTCAAATGTTGGCACTGGGGGACTGGAGGGCAGTAGTCGCCCGAGACATGTCCGCCCAGGCTATGACTGAGATAGAAAAAGGGGCCGCCACTAGGCGGAGCCCTGACGACACTCCTTTCAGTCAGGTGGTCGGGCGCATAGCCACGGCCCTGAGGGAACGATTTCCCTTGCCCGCTGGGGCCCCGATGCCCAAGTTACCTTGGGAAAAAGAGCAACACCCTAGACAGTATCTAGAAGCATGTAAGGACACATGGGCCAAACACACAGGGCACCACCCGGGGAAAGGGGGTCTGCAGCAGGAGTGGTTTAGAAGGGCGGTCTTAGAGGGACTTCCAGAGAAAATAAAAGAGGCAATGATGGCAAATCCTGACTTGCCGGGTAGTGAATCACACGTATGGGAAAGACACATAGTACATAATTTACAGAGGGCAAAAGATGAGGAGACAGAGAAAGACAAACAGATACAGGGACTGGAAGAGAACCTGTTGCGCTTACAGCTGGGTGAAGCCAAAGGGAGGCTCAATGAAGGGAAAAAGAAACACAGACAGATGGCAGCCCTAGGCTCAGGAGAACCTGACACACCCGATTTATACCCTGTTCCCACATGGGCACCCCAACCTCACGGTGGCCGGGGGGCATTCACCGCGCCCTATCGACCAGGGACTCCGAGGGGAGGTTATGGTAGGGGGAGGGGGCGGGGTAGAGGCAGAGGGGCTTCAGGAGCCCAAGTCCCATACGGAGCCTGCTTTACGTGTGGTGACCCGAACCACTGGTCCAGAAACTGCCCACAGAACACTGGAGGGGGCAGAGGATTCCCAAACCAAGGGGCAGCTCCAGTTCCCAACCCACACGCCGTCCCACCACCTAGCGCACCTGGACAATACCCACTCTCTTATGAGGGAGGGTGGGACCAGGTGTGACGGTCTACAGGGGGGGGAGGGGACAGCGGGGGAAGGGCAGATCCTATGCTGTCCCTGAATGTCGACGGGAAGGACTTCTCCTTTCTGGTTGACACAGGTGCCACGTTTTCCACCATCACCGCCCCTCCCGTCACAGGACTACTATCCTCCAAGACAGTGGAAGTTGTGGGGTTTGAAGGAGTGGGACAGACTTTGCCAGTGACATTTCCTCTTAAAACGATACTGGGTAAACAGGCCCTCAGCCATACGTATGTGGTGTCGACAAACACACCAGTGAACTTATTGGGGAGAGACTTGTTGATAAAACTGGGGGCTAATATCTTGTGTTCTCCAGATGGACTAACTGTCACGTTACCAGACGGGACATCGACTTCAAGTGGAGGCCGTGGATCTCCCTCCTCGAGCCGTACTTTCCTCCGCCAGACCCCCCACATGTGACCCTATTTTATGATCGGCAGGGCGATGAGGTGTATTAGAGAGGGGTTTGGGGATGTAGTGTGTGGGGACACGTTACAGGTCGGGTCTAAATTCATACATGTAGGCCCTGCATCCTAAACACCAAGCAAAAGACCTGGGGCCCATGGTTAAAAGGGCGGTCAAATGTACTGATTGGACACTCACTCAGGCGCCAAACGTATGGTACTCACACAGCTGTAAGACGTAAAAATGGTACACCTGCATTGACCTGGCTAATGTTTTTTCTGTCTCCCACTAGCAGAGGAACTTCGTGATATTTTTTCTTTCACACATAGGGGCGACAATGGCGGCCCCGACGGTGGCCGCCTGCATCCAAGCTACGATGACGGTCCTCACCAGACTGGCTGAGAAAGGGTTCAAGGTGTCAAAAGAAAAGCTACTGCTGGTAAGGACGCATGTCTCCTTTCTGGGCAGAGTAATCTCGCAGAAGGGAGCGGGGCTTTCCCCAGCTCACCGCACAACCAGCCTCCACCATCCTAAACCCACTACGGTTCAGGAAATGTTATCATTCCTAGGGCTCACGGGGTACAGCCGCAATTACATCCCAAACTACTCAGGGCTCACAGAGCCACTTAGAGCGCTAGTTAAGGAGCAGGGAATGCGTAAACTTAAAGCCACTCTCAATTGGACTTGCCCGGCCGACAAGGACTTCATTTTGCTGAAACAACAACTAGCCACCGCAGCTGATCTGGCCATACCAGACTACACAACACTTTTTTTCTAGATTTTTCTGAAACAGGATGAGTCATGAACGGGGTCCTGTTTCAGAAAAAGGGGGGAGAAGGCTCTGAGAGAGACGAGCTAGTGAGACATCAAAAGGGGGCTTCCCCACAAGAGAAAACAATTTGGCAACAGAGAGGAGCAACAGAGACGAGCGGGCTCTGGAGAGGGCCAGACGGTAGAGTAATACTTCCACCAGCCATGCGGGGAGATAAATTTGCAGAAGCCCACGGGTTGGGCCATGTAGGGCCAGCACAGATGTTGAGGAACCCGTTTATGGTAGACATGGTACGTAACTACACTAGGCCATGCACCATCTGCACACACCACAATCCAAAACCGACGATCAAACCTGAGATGGGGGCGTTCCCCATGACGACGAGACCTGGACAAGAGATAGTGATAGACTACACTGACATGGGGGAAACAGTACGGGGGTGCCGTTACATGTTAGTGTGTGTGGACATGTTCACAGGGTGGCCAGAAGCCTGGCCGGCAAGAAGGGAGGACAGTCAGACAGTGATGTTAGAAATCGGCGGTTTCGTATAGTGGTCAAATAATGTAGAACCCGTATCAAATCGAGGGAGAAGTTCGTTCACGTTTATTGAAAAATTGCAGCACAGATGTCATTCGTTGAACGTTCCATTACCTTCTCACTGTAATGTTGGTTACCAGCTAGCCTATACATTAAGGGCGTTTCTAACTAAGACCATGTCTTTAGAAGTCAACCCCCCCATGCCATATGGCCATCGTAAACATTCCTACAGAGAGATAATCTAAACAGAGAGGTTTCTGTTGTTCTCATTATCTAGGCACATGCACTTCCAATGAAACGTACATTCATATTGTAATTGTTAATGCTCAGATTCCACAGTGATCAAGTGTTTAGTGAACCAGTACATTCCCAGATACGGCTTCCCAGAGAAAATTAGGTCAGACAATGGGACTCACTTTAAGAACAGTGATTTACAGAAGGTAGAGAGCTTATTGGGCCTAAAACATGCTTTTGGCACTGTGTACCATCCACAGTCCCAGGGAAAGGTAGAAAGGATGAACCAAAACTTAAAAAACAAGTTGGCTAAGATAGGTGCACAGACTAAATTGAACTGGGTAGATGCACTGCCACTGGTACTCATGAAGATTCAATGCTCGTTAATTCAGACCACTGGGTTCACCCCATACGAGCTGCTGACGGGGAGACAGTTTCCAGGACCAGCCGCGGGGCCTGCGGTCCCGGAAGGGGAAAAGTGGCCCAAAGATCACAGAGTGTATTTTGATGAATTGCGAGCACTCGTTTCAGAATTCACCAACAGAGTCGGAGAACGGAGGGACCTGCAACCGCTGGACCAGAACCTGCCCCAGGCGGAGTGGGTGTTGCTGAAGGTCATCAAGCGAAAGTGGTCGGAGCCAAGGTGGACGGGTCCTCATCAGGTGGTGGAGAGAACGAGTCATGCGGTCCGCCTGAGGGACAAAGGAGAGACGTGGTACCATTGGAGTCAGTGTACACCAGCGCAGGAGCCAGGAAGGTCGTTAACGGACCTCATCCAAACCGGGAAGGAGGAGCTTTCCCCAGCGTGGACTGAAGGAGGACCAGCACCAGCCGGACCGGTGCCAGGAGCGGACCCCAGGACACGGCGGGACTACGAGCGAGTGAAGGAGACAAAGGACGACGCCAGGGGAATAGACTCTTAGGGGAAAGAACTGAAAAATACTGTAACTAAAGGGGGTATAGGACACCGAGTGGCTCATACCACTCGTACCAAGATGACAGGGTTACAGAGAAAGGTCTGGGGAGATGATAGTAGAATGAAGTAGTATATGGGAATTGGTAGAATAATGATATGTGTTGTGTGTTGATACAGGTTTCCCAGGTTGGCATCGGGTCTTCATTCCCCCAGCGAAGAGGTCAGCGACCCCACCTGAGGACACCTGTTTGAGGAAATTTGGGGGATTGAATTGGACAATGTCGAGGGGTCGCATACGAGCATTCTGGGATAGATAATCCGCTGGAGGAATGGATGATCTCGATGTTCGGCCAGTGGAAAGGTTTGATAATGTCTGTTCTTTTATCGCTTTCTACATTTGGTGCTATAATGGTTACTTGTGGGTGTTGTTGTATCCCATGCATAAGAGGGCTTGCCATGAGAGTGATTTCTACAGCCATTGAGAAGGCTCCAGGATCGACACCAGGGATGCTGATGCCTCTACTGGAGCAGCATGACCCGGGAGAACTGGAGCTTGGCGAATAGGGGTGATCTCTCTGGGGAGAGATCAAAAGGGGGAATTGTAGATGTAGTAATTGTATAAGTTAGTGAACTGTTATAAGCTGTTGTAACCAATGTAGATGTATTGATTATATAAGTTAGTGAACTGTTATAAGCTGTTGTAACCAATGAAACAAAATATTAATTGTTTGTAATATGAGCTGAAACTGAAGGAGCAAGTAGGAGAATAGGAAAACCTGTTCAAGCGGTTGCCGGGGATAGAAAGATTTAGTATGTCTGTTTTGTGAGAAACAGGTCACAGGTCAGAGACACACACACATAGTCGGACAGACAAGACAGAAACCAGAAAGGGGGGCAAGGGGATACTTGCAGTTATCCTATAAAGAATAAAACTGGGATTGGGCCAATGGCACACACTTTGTAAGTTAACGCCTCTATCTTTTTGGGCGTAGTAGAAGTATAAAAATGATGTTTTGAATGTTGATCCTTAGACATTGTGCGGCGACACGTGTCTCCAGAAGCTTCTGTAATAAATGGACATATAACTACGGTAATTGCCCTGACTCCCTGTGTTTTATTCTCCTTTCCAACAAACCAACTCAGGGAAGTGTTATACTTCAACAGAGTGTAGATGAGGAACAGGTGTCTAGAATTCTGGTGATTGTGATCTGGGTTGAGTTATGTTCAGACGTAAGTGGCTGTGAGTCTGTTGTGTTTACGACTAAGGACAAGCCAAATGATGAGGAAGTCCTCCAAGCGCCTCAGGGTAATGACTGCCCTGATAGTTGCATTCTTCATCTGCCCTACCATGTCTTCATACTGCTTGAGCTGAACCACCAAAACTACAATCTGGATGTCATCAGAGCTGGTTTTATGGTGGGGACCACTGTAGCCACAACCAGTAGTTTGATCAACCCGGCGCTCTACATTTTCATGGGGAACGACTTCCAGCAGAAATTTAAGAGGTCCATACTGTCTAACATTGAAAATGCGATCACTTTATAAAACAAACATTAAGAACATTACATTGATGATATCTTTATTATCTGGCATGGCACCAGAACACAACTAGATTATTTTCATCACGAACAGCCTTGTTGACTGGATCACCTTTAGATTAGAATGTTTCTGTAACAAAATTAATTTCCTGCTATACACCACTCTCTATGTAAAACCAACTGACAATAAAAGTGTATTGCATGCATCTAGCCACCATCCAGCCTTGTTAATGCGAGGCTCGCCATACAGTCAATTCTTAGGTATCAGGTGTTTATGCACCCGTAATTAAGATTTTATTGTTGAATCTAAAGCAGAAAAGGAACCAAGCAAGCCTAGTTCAGCCAGCCTGCAATGCAAAGTGATGAATGTTGTTGGCCTCACTGGATTCAAATCTGGGTCTCCCACATAAGTGGGCGGATCTTTAACCACTACACCACGGTGCTATACATTTGATCAGTGTCGATATAGCATCTCGTCATTGGATAATTTTGTCAAGGGTTAACATTACACCAAGTTTGAATATTTCGCTAGACACGATTAAGCATTGTGTGCAAATAACAAACGCTCCTTATTAAGTTTACTTTCACCACAAATAGCATCTATGAAACATATGTTTTTTTGCCACTGGCCGTTATAACAGCTTATTGGCCAGTAATAGGCTTACTAGTATCTACTACAGTAACTTAATAATAGGAATAGTCATAAGATTGCAATTTCTATCGAGATTGAATGTGAACATGCCAAAGCCATTTTATTTCATGGCACAACGATGTTCGTTTTTATTTCATTCGTGAATGCCATTGATACAATAACTATCAATATAAGTGACGAAAACGGACTTTTACGTCAATTGAAAAGACAAAAGAATCGTGTAAACCCCTACTCTTTTACTGCCCAAAGGGTTTTGATCTACCCCTTGGGACATGGTCCAGCAAAAACTGTGTTTCAACTTCCTCAATAGAGGTTACTCAGAAGAGTGTTTATTCTCAGCTCTGAATAAGGTCATCACTATTGATAGAACCAACCAGTGGCAGTTTTAGCACGTTTTCCCCAGTGTGGCAAAAGGATGGCATGAGTTTCCTACTGGGGGGAGCAGACGTTATTTCCCCAAGACAAATTTGAAAATAAGAGGCTGGTGAATGACATAATAATGAGACGTTTTATGTTCAACAACATAGTCCTATTCAGTTCTAAAATAAGTTTAAACAACTATCAGAAATAATGTTTTTCACAGATTCTATGAAGACTCACAATTATATATGAAATATATTATTTAGGCTTAGGGTTATTTTTTTGTCACTCATTTGTTGAAACCTGTGTGTGTCTGTCTATGTGTTACAGACCAGACACAAATGGGGAACCTTTGTGTATCTTGTGGAAAATCCTGTTTCCTAGGCTTGAAGGTGTAATGTGTGTGGGTGTGTGTGTCTTAGTTATCATTTTTATCAAAGGGATTTATTCTATAATTAAATAATATATACAAATACAAATGACGTTTGTGAACAGCAGTTTTCTTCATCTTTATCTAGCTCAGTCTGATCATTCAGTTTATCCTGTATGAGGATACCACAAAACAGGAGAGGACAAAGTAGAAAATATCAATAGTCTTTCCTCAATTTCACATTTGATGTCCTCCCATCATTCTCATCCCTATTAGAGAAGGTCCAAGGTTACAATCATAAGAACATGTTCTCCATTGTGTTTTAAGGAGAGTCGAAGATTGTGGCTGAAGGAGGAATCAAATTAATATTAATTGAGGAATGTTTTTGGTAAATGTAATATACTATTTTACAATGTTCATAAGATGGATAGTTAAGTAATGAACTTTGTGGTTGATCCTTTTTAAAGTAACTTTAGAGTTATCCTATTTCATGCAGTTGACAAACAGTTTTGGAAAAACAGATTTCAGAGGACAGTAATGGCCTCTGATTAAATCCATCCTCATGAAGTGAGTGAAAGTCATACAGTAGAGTCCATCAGTTCGTATATTTCAGTATGTAGCAGCTGCAGATTACACTGTTTGGGTTTTATGAATGCTTTTGTGATGATTGTCTTTCTGCACAGTGATTTGCAGCACGATTCAATGCAATGCACAAATGCTCAATAATGGCAGCAGTGGGACTGTCACTGAAAAACAGGAAGTCTATCTCATCAACACAGACCAAGCAACCTACAACATAAGCCAAATATTGACAAAAGGGCTGAATGTAATCAATTATTTCGTTTTTTACAAGTAGTTGCCTGTTGTTACACAATAAAATGTGGAGAAGAATCAAGGGACGTGAACACTTGACAGACCCTGACCTTTCTATTTCTGTGCAAAAACATAACATTATGCTCATTTCTGTTTGACGAGGACGCGCATGGTGGACGTGCGCCACCCCTCCCGACGTGGTGTTCGGCGCACGTCATCGTAGGCCTTCTAGCCACGCCGCTCCTCCTCCCACGGCACTGTCATGTCTTGTTATTACACGCACCAGGTGTCCATTCCCTCATTAGGTCGCATGTAATAGTTCCTGTGTTTCCGGGTGTCTTTGTGTGGTATTGTTCTATGTTCAGTGTGTTTTGGATTCGCTGTGCGCGATTGTTATGCGCTTGTGCGCTAATTGAGTACTACCTCCCTTTTGTAAGAGGAACTCAATACATATACTTTGACTGCATCCCTGCATTCGACTCCTTTTTCACACACACGTCACGAAGACAAACTGTGACATTATGCCAACTCACTGGTTTGAGTCATTACTAATGCAGTTCAGGATCGGGCTGCCCAGACCTTGTTCAGTATCAAAATACATTAAGAAAGCGAGTGCTTGGAAGTAACATAGTTAAATCTCAACTACCCCCACATCATAATTCTAAGCTGGTCATCAGGAAATTGGAAGAGGAAAACTGACTTTTATCACGTTGAGACATGCTGTCTCTTTAACCTTCAAACACATCTGCATATTGGATTTATGGTAGGTTTTCTTTTCTACCAGTGTCTGACTCTCTGGTTCTCTGTGTTGTTCCCACTACAGGTACTGGGGAGCACAACAGCCTCACTACAGGTACTTCACAGTTCCTCAATCCCTAAAACAGATGTCTAATCTTATTCCCAAAAGGCTCTTTGTTCAAATTGCTTACAGGCCTATACATGTAATTCAACAATTGCTTAACCTGCCTAAAATGCAATGTGGGTGTCAGGCTTCGAAGAAATGAGGAGCAGGAAACGTGGAGTCGCATAGCTTACTGTCTTTTAATGACGGCGTAGCCCAACAATGCTCACAAGAGCAAGACAATAACACACAAAGACCAGGGGAGCAGAGGGAACATATATACTGGGGGAATGATTATGAATGAGGACCAGGTGCGCTAAACAAGACAACAGGTGAGATGAACTGATGAGATGGGCGGAGGTGTCAGAAGGCAGGTGACGTTGACCGCTGGAGCCTGCCCACTGCAGGGGGAGGAGAGGCAGTAGAGGGCGCAGTTGTCACAGTGGGTGAGGTATCCACTTGATATATTCCATTTAACATTACTTCTGTATGAGAATGCAACTTGTGACAACGTTGTCATTGAAGCGGTTACTGAATAAGGAGATTCACATCAGATGATACTACCTTGGGAGTAAAACATTAAAATCAATGTGAATTTCTACGGCAGTCTGCCCCAAATTACATGTTTAGAAAAATTCCTGGTTTGTGGTTAGCTGGAACATTAATTTTGTATTTCTTTCCTGTGGTTAATAGGAAACTGTCTGTGAAACCCATAGAAATGTTGACTAAATCCAACAATGTTCTACTACAAGAAAAAAATAAAAGATTCACTGACTTACCGTTATATAAACAGCTGTATTTGCTTAAACATTTTAACAATTTTGACTGCTCCGTTTGCCTATACTCTTCAGTGCATAGAGAACGTCACAGTTCAGAAAATTCTGTTTTTTCTTTTGGGTAATTAAAAAAAATCTCAAAAGGAGGAATCAACACCTTCCTTCTCATGCTGTCCCATCACTGGGTAGGACTTATGGTAAACTCCAAAACATGTCGTTATCTCAAAGCAGGATTGTTTTCCACAATTATAATTAATTAAGAGATCTGGATGCAAAGAATCTAATACAAATCTAATTGTAAGAAAAATAATTTCTGTTTTTTTGTATGTGGTTGATAATAAATTCTGGGGGGGGTTTCAACAGGCAGAGAGCATCAGTCAAGAGGAAATGCAGGGAGTAGAACTTGAAGGAGGATTTGTACTTTGTTCTATGGGTTTGGACTGCCTTGTTGAACTCCAATGTATTGCAGAATAAGCACAAATAGGATATGATCACGTGGAAGAACACTTGTTCTTTTTTAATCTTTCCTTTGCTTTATTTGCACAATGGACTCATATGGTCTTTTCATCTGGAAGATATTGCTTCTTCACTTTGTTGTACATTTGCTCAGTGCAGCCTTCATACATGTCATCAACAGAGTTATGGGCCATGTCTAAGGGTCTGCAGAAAGAGATGCACTAGACTAAAGAGCTCAGATACAGGAAACTACTAACCTGCAACCATCCCTCCCACACTGTCACACAGCAGACAAACCTTTCACTTCTTCTGTAAATATTGTTACTTTAATTAATGTGCTTTCTTTGTATCAATTTACAACGCACTCTACTACTAAGAGGAAAGCGGTAAACATTATCATGTAAATTACAGGATAACTCTGATGCGATGATTAAAACTTCAGGTTCTCTTTGTTGAAATCTGTGTTACACAAATATATTTTATCTTATAAATTGGGGAACAAAATGTTTTTCTTCAGGGGTCATGGAATTAATAATACAGATTTGTAACAGATGAGATGGTTAGTATCAGAGGCTTGTTTGCGTAGAGATACGTACACTTTCCCATCAAGTTCAACATTGAATTTAACACTACGTCCACCGGAGGGCGCCCTTTGACTCAGTCCCTGAGTCTGAATGTCTGTGTGATGCTTTCTCTTGTCCTGTGGTTTGGAACACAGATCTAGAGTTCCATATAGACCACAGATACTGAGATATAATGTGTGTGTGTGATACTGTAAAGGGAGACGGGTGAAAACTACACTGTGTGAAAACTGAATCTACTGAGATCAGAAGTTTTTCTTAAAAGTAGGTGAAATTCCCTTTAAATCAATATGACCGCCAGAGTTTCCTTCCGAATTAAGTTTCACACTTCAGTGAAAAAGAAGCGATAGGTAAAGTGATTTCTACGAGTCTGTATTCATGACCTCTGTTTGAAGCCTGATGCAGCTCAGCATATGTGTCATATGATGAAAGTAAGAATACAAATATTTATATGCTAAGAAATATGGCCAATCTGATCATCTCCATTGTGTTAAAATCCATTGTAAACTCTAGTAAATAAAGATGAAAAAATAAGAAGTGAAACCCCATGATGGCTAGTTGTGAGGATATGACAAGTTCCTATTCATTATTGTTTTCAGAAACATAGAATTGTCACTTAATGTGACAGAGGAAGAAACTTATTCATTTGTATTGGTATTAAAAACTGTAATTCCATTATTCTTATGTCTTCTGACCTATTATTGTACCGTATATAACAATGTATTGTTAATCTATGACTGCTTCACAAATCCATTTAAGTTCAGTGTTACAAGTCAGGTCATTCCACATCTTTACAGGATCTCTATTCCAATTCACAATCTCAGCACAGTCCTCCTCTACTTTGGGGTCACCACCATTATCAGGCTGTTGTGGTCCCCAGTACCTGTAGTGGGAACAACACAGAGAACCAGAGAGTCAGACACTGGTAGAAAAGAAAACCTACTGTAAATCCAGTATGCAGATGTTTTTGAAGGTTGAAAGAGACAGCATGGAAGTTTATCTACATCACAAAAGTCAGAAAAAAGAAAACCAACTTTATCTGAATTCAATGTGAAGCAAGTTGCCAACCAACATTGATAACATTTCGAAAATAGCCTTAGCACAGACACTGAGCAGTTTTTATACATGCTGTAACTGTAGACTATCAGTACTATTGAATCATTGCTACTAATGACTGGCTTGCAAAACAGAGTATAATCTCTTACGCTGTAGTCAGAGGTGTGCCATCCACCCATCTCCAGGTCCCCTCAGTGTCTATGTCAGACAGACCGATCCAAGTATTTATGTTTAATGAAATGAGGAATTTCTAACAGACAAAGATTAAGATTTTGTCAATAGAATGAAAACAACCATTTGTATCCATAAATCTCTTATGAACCTCCCTCTCACCTGTTCCTCTTGGTTGTTTATGATGACTAGCTTGGTCCCTCTATTCCGACAGTCCTGGTTTGCATTTTCCCAGTTATTTTTCGTCGTGGAAATGAAATAGCTGCTGTTACCAAACTTTCTCCATTCATATGGACATTTCACTAATTAAAATACATGTATAATATGTTTATTCAGTTTCAGTTTTGCAAGTCAATATGAATGCCATTTTGATGAGATTTTGATATGATTAAAAGGAAAACCAGTTCAATTCACTTACCTGATAACATCTGGGAGTTTCCGTCTCTCTCTTTTGTCAGGTTGTTGTTACTAGTCTGTAGCTGGTCTCTCTCTTCACTCAGGGGTTTGCATCTAGTCTGTAGCTCGTCTCTCTCTTTTGTCAGGTTGTTGTAACTAGTTTTTAGCTGGTCTCTCTCTTCAATCAGGGTTTTGCATCTAGTCTGTAGCTGGTCTCTCTCTTTTGTCAGGTTGTTGTTACTAGTCTGTAGCTGGTCTCTTTCTTTTGTCAGGTTGTTGTAACTAGTCTGTAGCTGGTCTCTCTCTTCACTCAGGGGTTTGCATCTAGTCTGTAGCTCGTCTCTCTCTTTTGTCAGGTTGTTGTAACTAGTTTTTAGCTGGTCTCTCTCTTCAATCAGGGTTTTGTATCTAGTCTGTAGCTGGTCTCTCTCTTTTGTCAGGTTGTTGTTACTAGTCTGTAGCTGGTCGTTCTCTTTTGTCAGGTTGTTGTAACTAGTATGTAGCTGGTCTCTCTCTTTTGTCAGGTTGTTGTAACTAGTCTGTAGATTGTCTCTTTTTATGAAGTATTGACAGCCAATGACGCCATCTGTAATATTCAAGTTACAATGGATATAAAAAGTCTACACATGTCTCAATTAATTACAAAACAGAAAATAATTGATTGCATTGCCCTTATGGTCAATATTTGGTAGAGGCACCTTTGACTGCAATTACAGCCATGAGTCTATTTGTATAATTCTCTAACAGCTTTTTACATCGGACACATACATTTTGCCTATTCTTGGGTCAAGGTCCATCTAGTCAAATGGGACCTTTTGACTTGTTCCGTCCCATTGAAATATTCCATTATTTTACCAAGATTTCATTTTCTTAAAAAACTGTCAGTTCAACTTTAAGTGAGAGTGAATTTAACTTACAGTAGACACACAGTCCTATGATCTCAGCCAGAAGCAGAACACATAGCAGTCCCAGACACACTGCAGCAACTCCAGAAGGTCTTTTCCACCACTTTGAATATGCTGAATCTGAACATCAAATAAACTTAAACATTTTGAAATACAGCAATTAAAAGCATGACATGGTGCACTCAATTGCTAATAAGATAAGTCATAAGCCTGCTAAATGTCCAAATTGTAATGAAATCTTAAAGAATAAATATGTTTTATTTCAATTTTTATTTTATGAATAAGGGTGTGTGTGCATGCTATATGTTTTCACCTGCATGTGTTTGTTTGTGTGTTTTATGTGCATGTAATATTACCTGAATGTTGAATGACGACTCCACCTGGTTTGGGTTTGTCAGCTCCTACTTTGCCATATAATGGGCAATCAATATTTGTGCTAGTTACATTCCCTTCAAATTCGTAGGTTCCTTCTGACATCTTAGAACATGTTTCCTTTACCACACTTGTGCTTTGTGATGGCAATTCCATGGATCAACAATCTTAAAGGAGTAAGAACAGAGACAAAATTATCTTGGCACAATTTAACACTTTTATTAAGTATTTGCAAATAAGAGAGACGGGTCAAACGCTTACAAACATAATAATTCGAGGAGTCTCTAAACTAGATACATGAACAATCTGTATTTATTACAGTTAAAAGGGGTGTGTTAAATTGTTGCCCATTGTGACACATAGGTTATAGACCCCCCACCTTATCCTTCCTGCAAATGTTTTCTGTTGCGTTTATCAAACTGACCTTTCTTCCCTCCAAGGACAACATTTCCAAGGAACAAAAGGACTGACATCCTTGTTTGTCTAGGCAGGAGAACATGGACCAAATACCTAATGTTTCTCTGATATTATAAAGACGTGTGTCACAATCAAAGTAAAGATCTTAATACAAGCCAATGGAAAGTGTTGGGGAAGTTTCTGACGCCTGATGCATTCTTACTGATTAAAGGACTGAGTCCCACTGTTTAGATAGGTAGAGGAATGTGGGGGATCTGGTATTTGCATAGGGGGCATCTATCTATTGTCTGTCCAGATGCAGATCAATGGGTTTTAGGACGGGATAGGAGAAGATACACAACAGGGGGCAGTAAGGTCAGTTGGCCCCTTTGGGTAAACACAACAGTAAACATTATGGCAGGAAGGATAAGGTGGGGGAAGATAGCATTTGACTAGTGTGATAGAACAAAGGGAATGTGTTTGATTGACATGAGACAGATGACAGCATCTTACCACACCCCTTTTTCTATGTAATAAATACTGTCGAAATGATGTTTTATTTATAGACCATTCACTGTTACTTTGTAACCTGCATATTCTCTCCTTGCAAGTTATTAAAGCTGTTTATTGCGCAATAGATTTCTCCTGTCTTACCTACCTATTTCATAGAACTATTTGGACTTTGTAAATTGCCATCACAAAAGACAGACATTTCTCAAATGTACCTTAGTTCAATATTTCCATAACAACTTCCTCATCTGTTCTCCTTTGAGTGACTTTCTGGTTGAAATGTGATATGAACTCACAATAGAGGTCTGTCTGTGTTGATGGAGACTTCCTGATAAAACATTTTTTAATGAAGAATCTACCATTAGAAAGCATTTGTGCATCGCATTGAAAGGTGCTGCATATTGTTGTGCAGAAAGACTGTCTTCACAAAGGTTTTCATTGAAACCAAACTGTGTAAGCTACAGCTGCTATATAGGATATGAACTGATGGAGTCCATGACTTTCCCTATGGGGATTTCGGCCGGATTTCACTACTGGGACATTTTGGGTCCTAGATTCATTTCTGTAACAGATACAACCTATTATGATGTATCCTGGTAATAAAAACCCCTCTGGCTACAATAAAAACACATAAAAACAGACTTCTGGGTCACTATTTATAAAACTCATCTGTTTGAAAGGCAAAAAAATTGTTTTCGGAAAACATTTTCTGACATTCAGCATCAAGATTTTTTTTTGAAAGCATTATTGAGATTTTGTGTCAATGGTATTTCCTCATACTTTCATGCCTTTACTATCAAATTACACTTTAATTGGGTTGAAAATAATGAAATAATTATATAATAGAAGGTAAAAAATATAGGCACCCCCAAAAAATGTGGTTCTTCAACCTAGAAATGAAACACTATAAAATGAAAGATTATAACCCTATCTAACGGTTCCTTTAGATGTAATGACACAAAACGGCCAGCAGGTGGCAGCACTAGATCGCTAGTTACGTTTGGACTTATATATTTTATAAACTCAGAAAAATTACCAACTTCTTCCCAAAAACTCAAGAACATCCCCATACTATTTTGACTAAATATTTATTTTTATATCTTATATATAATACAAACGATGTTTTATGGTTCAAAACATCATATATAGTGATGTACACACTTGTAATATTTATTCTAGTGTACACATGAGCCTTTCTAAGATGCATTGGCAATGTCGTTGCCTGGTGAAAGGTTCTCATAGCAACCCAAACTATACAACTATACAACCCATATTATACACAGACAACCCCAATTATACACGGAACGCTTCAGGAAAGTGGCTACAAATAATATACCATTGGAATCGGACGATTATGGCAAATCTATTTTTTGAAATATTTATGCAAATGAGCACTGTCCTTTCTAATGAGGACAATAGACACTGTCTAAAGACTACTGCTTTCTTTAGCAACCCTTGTCTTCAGCATATTACCTCACAGACCACGGATTGCCTGATACATGCTAGGAGGAATGGGCTGAAAACTTTCTCTAATGGGCTTGTTTGTAACTGTTGGTATGGTGTGATGTACGACTTCAGTCTTGTGGACTGTAAATGAACCTCCTATTTAGTCAGTAGGCCCTTCAAATCCTCCTGCTGGCTCGCAGATAGTCATTATTCTTCTAAGGCAAGGGTTTCTGTATCTAGGAAATTCTCAGACACTTCACTAACCCGCTTTACTTCCATTTCCACTATACCAGGGCTCACCTTGAAAAACAACTCTTCTGAACCTTGTACCTGATAAGACAAAGCAGCAATTGGTTGATAGGGGGTAATGTTTTTATTCTAAGTATAAAGGGTATAAAAACATTATTCTGACTGGATCCTTCCTCTTCAGACCAGCCCAGGACTTCTAGCTGTAGTAATGGCACTCAGATTTTAAGATTAGAGCAGTGCTTCTCAATCTTTTTTCAATGTTGTACCCCCTATCAAATTTTTTCTCAGCCAAGTACCCCCTGACCGGCCCCAAACATTTGAGATAGAAATAAAAGCTATGACTACCATATAGTGACGTGCCATCATTATGAGATTTATTAAACATTGTAAATGAAAAACTTTTGCAATATTAAACATTTTCAACAATAAACATTTGCAATAATAGACATTTGCAATAATAAACAATTTATCATTACTGACAACCGATCATGCAGTTTAAGTACCCCTTGACTGGCCCCAAGCATGTTTGATAAAAGAAACCTGCAAGATAGCACAGCTTTGTAAGCCAATCTTTATCTTCAAATAGGGTGACATATGGAGATCTTTGCTCTGACAAAAAGGTGTGCACCTCCGCCCGTAGTTCCAACAGCCTTGTTCAGTATCCTCCCTCGAGATAGCCAGCGCACTTCTGTGTGTAGCAGCAGTTGTGTGTGTTCAGCTCCCATGTCCTCACAAAGGCGGTGAAACAGTCGTGCATTGAGTGACCTTGACTTAATGAAGTTAATCACTTTAATGCTGTCATTCAAAACGTCATGCAACACAGGACTTATATTTTTGGATGCCAGTGCTTCCCAGTGTATGACACCGTGATTCCACTGCACTTCTGGATGTTTATTTCTAATACGCGCCATGAGCCCTTTAACACGGCCTGTGATTGACGCAGCTCCGTCAGTGCAGACAGTCTTGCAGTTTCTCCAGTCCAGCTCGTTTTCAATGAAGAAATTATCCACAAAATTAAAAAGGTCCTCTCCTGTTGTTTTCCCCTCTAAGGTCTTGCAGAAAAGTACATTTTCATTAATGTCGTTGATATCCACATACCTCACAAAAGCCATGAGCTGTGCCTTGCCACTGATATCGGTCGACTCATCAAGCTGGAGTGAAAATGCTTCGCCAAGTTTTCCCACAACTTGTTCAACAATATCCGCTCCCATTCTTTCTATTCTGCGGGAAACGGTGTGATTAGACAAAGGCACCGTTTTTAATATATCCGCGGCATTTTTGTCCAGCACTGTCTCAGCTAATACAAAAGCGTCTGGGAGTAACAGGTCCTCAGCGATCGTGAACGGCTTTTTTGCTTTAGCCACGAGCAGTGACACCGCGTATGACGCCTGTAGCGCTTTGGCTGATGTTGTGGACTTTTCGCATTGTTTCCTGCGTTGATCTAAACTCAGCAAGTTTTCACTTGAAAAAGTCTGGTGGTTTACCAACATGACACTGATGTTTGGTGCTGAGATGTCGCTGGAGGTGCGCCGGTTTCATCGAGCTGTTAGCTAGTTTCTCCCCACAGAAAAAACACAATGCCTGGGGAGGGTTGCCGTTTGTTGCCGTGAATCCCATCAAAACATACCCCTCCTGAAATTGACGGTATTTTGTTGGCTCCACTTTGGCTTTCTTTTTTTCTTCATCCTCCCTGTTCTCCGTTGTAGTATTACTAAGTTTTAACCAGGATTTCATTTAAATGTCTGTTTGTTTCCAGTAGAGTAACTGTCTTCCCGCTAGGCGTGATTCAAATTCTTGTTCTCTGATTTAGGTAGTTTACAATCAAACATTTTATATAAAAATGTGGTTTACATAAACATTTTATTAAACCTTTTTTTGTATGATAGTTTTAGTAATCATGGATGATTTTGTATATCTTTTAAATTAAATTAATTAATAATTGAAATGAATTAATCTTTTTTTTTTATAAATCTCACGTACCCCCTACAGTACCGCAACGTAACCCCATTTGAGAATCACTGGATTAGAGGGTGCTCTTGCCCAATCTACTCCGTCACTATTTTGGAATGCCCACCGGGTGGTGATACACTGGCATCAACATTCTGGTTACCATGGATGCAGGTGATGCTCGGACCTTTCAACAGTCCCAAAGACCCCTGCCTAGATGATGTCTGTGGGAATGGACAGTGGCTCATATTTAACCTGTAAATCAGAACTGAGAGCATCCCAACAGGAGCAAATTATATTAATTCCCAAAATGGCTAAACTATTTATATTTGAGGGGTCATCTTCTGCACTTACTATTCCCTTGTCTTTGTCGTGGAAATCAAAATGGGTCTTCCTACATGGCAGCACAGTCATGAGGGTGACCATCATCATCTCAAGGCAAAAAAGTAGCAGGATTCAGGACAGTGCATCTCTTTAGTGTAACATGAGACATTGTCAGAAGAATGTTTTAGTAGTGCAGTAACCTAATAGGGTGTAAATGTGCTGTCTTAGCCTGTGAAATGAGAGAATGAACAGCATGTGAATCATGAACAGTGAGAGGGCACTTGGCAACAATGTCTGCATAAGACAGAACAGCCTCAGTAGCTGGGGCAACTGCCTGTAGGCAGCAGACCAGAACATGAGAGATTAACAATTTTGTCCTTCATGGCCATTTTGTGGCCATAAATGAGATCAGAGAGAGGCTATGATTTCAGCGAAGTCTGGAAGCCAGGCTCAGCAGTAGCCATACCCAAAAGGCTAAAAATTTGGCCTTTGGTTATTGGTTTGGGGAGTTCCAGCACTGCTTTAACATGTTCTGGACCCAAATATCTACTGTTAGGCGGGATGCCATGGCCTAGGTACCTAACAAATTGTAATTTTGTTTACGAAACTTTGTGATCATCAGCATAAATATCTGACAGTCCTCCTTTGGTTGAGTAATCACATGAACATCCGATCCACAGGTAACATTCAAGTCCAATTTGCACATGAGGTCTCAACCAGCCAAATTGCAGGGACAACATGTAGTTACAATGAATTGGTGTCAACTTGGAGTACCATCTACAGATAAAGGCATAGTTAAGGACTCAATCATCACTACACCAGAAGAATCTACAGTGCGCACAGTTTCATTTGACATGGGAAAATTCAGCACAGATTCATGCCTGATAACAGACATTGCAGCACCAGTATCTATTAGAAAACATAAGTACTTACCTTCAATCAGAAGGGTAACACAAGGGGTATCTTTGGACTTGGCAAATCTCTTAAGGAACTGCTTCTGTGAGAATCTGTCAGCTGTCTTCATTACACTTCAGTCCTCCTTAGGTTTATTTAGTGTAACATTGTGTGGTGGTCAGGTGACCATATTTACCGCAATTATAACATGACTGATCCCTTGTCTGGTCCCCACTCCATCCCTGTCCACCTCTCCCTCGGCCTCTTCCTCTCCCCTGATTTCTTCCTCTCTTCTGAAAACCACCAGTTCCTCCCCCCTTTCTGCCGAATGGTTGACCTTGTCCCTGAGAAGAGCAGTAACGTCTTATGACCCTAACAAATGTGTCTTATCAACAAGAGCCGGGGAAATATATTTTGTGTTTGAAATGCTTTGTTCTACAAAATACAATACTGACTGTAAAATACATTATTTTGGGGCCTTTTTCAATACATCCTTAGTCAATCCCTCCTTGCATCATCTTTCCTCACCTCCTTCACCAGAATCCATTTACATTTTTAAAATAGAGGGTTTTTGATCCTTCTCTAAAATGATTGGAAAGTGTGAGACAAGATAGAAAGCAAATATGGAGGAAAGAGAAAAAGTTATGGGAATAATTGAGTAAATAATAAATAGTTATGTTGATATTTAGGAGACAGTATATAAACAGTTCAGTGTAAATGTTTATTTTTTATTAGAAACATCATATGATAAAGGGATTTAGCAATATTATTTACACTAAATAAAGGTTTCTTTTGAAAAAGGTGTTTTTGTAAAGGTTTGGGGGAAATTATACATTTGTAGAAATCCATGTTTTAATTGCTTGATATTGACACACTGGTTAAGAACCACAAAAATCCACCCCAAGACCAAATGCATAGTTTTGCAGAATTGTCATTTGGTTGTCTTCCGTTTTTCACTCCATCCTATCTCACCCTCAACTTAAGCAATTCACACTCAGAAACAGGAAACTACTAACACGCAACCATCCCTCCCAGATATACTTTTCCCTTCTTGCATTGATTGTGTTACTTGTTACTATCGGGCCACAAAGTACTTTCCAAGCCATTACTTGTATCAACTTAAAATGTACTCTACTACTATGTGGAATTGTGGGTAAAACATTATTATGTAAATCACAGGATCACTCAGATATTATGATTAAAGCTTCAGGTTATCTTTGGAGAGATCTATGTAATACAAATATCTTTGTATCCCTCTCATATTATAAATTGGGGAACAAACATATTTTCTGCAAGGGTGATGGAATTAATGCCACAGATATGTTGGTTAGTATGTATAGTACTATAACTTCAACATCACCTGAAGCACCAGAAGAGGTAGATGTGATAGTAATCACTAATCAGCATAATAATTTAGTAAATATAGTGATTTCATCAAGGGGTCATCTTACTACATGCAGGGTTATTCATTGAAAATGGTTGACTTGCCTCATCGTGCTCTATTGGATACTTGTGGTGGCTTGGGGGCTTTGAGATGAATCAAGGTAAAAGACCGGACAATGTATTCCCTCCAGCAGGCAATGGTTCAGGTCTAGATTTCCTGGTTGAACGAGCAGCATAATAAGAAGAATGTCATCAAATATTTGTGTATATCTTGAACAGAAAAAGAAAATATGCTTAATGTTTTTCTTTATTTATTTTATTTATCGTTGCACATTCCAACCTACAAGAAAAAGATGTAAGCAAAGAATGTAGGTAGCATTTTCATCAGATGGGAAGGTTTCCCACACAATTGGGCTATTTTTAATGACAGTGTGCGGGCAAACATTTTCGAAGGTTTTTTCTTGAGTCTGTCGGTATACGGTCACTAAAATCTGGCAATCCTGCAGAGAGCTGACCGTTTGAAAGTTATGAAACCTCTGCAAACCAATAGTGTATTATTGAAAATGTCCTGCATGTGTAGGGGTGACAAGGACAGGTAGGACAATATAATGCATCTCTTATTTAATTAAGTGCAGAAAAACAGAATTTAAGGTTCTATTAAACATGCTTAGAGTATCTAACCATCTGGGAATTCAAGTCACTATGTTCAACATTAGTACTCTGTATTTTGTAATCAACTTCCCACCTGAGACTTGGGTTTAGTTTTTTCAGATTCACAGAGGTCATTTTAAACACCTTGAGGCACCAACATGAGAGGGATTGATTTCCAAAGCCTTTAGCCATGAATTGGCTTTCAGAGCTTGAGGTTCTTGAGTTGTAATAGTCTTCAGCAGCAGGCCAGGTATGTTTGAACCCCTTTGCAAATTAACTGCAAAAGAAGAATTAAACATGAAGCTACCAGGAACCCATTATCCTCCAGTGCCAGAAATGCAACCTACCTTGCGTGTCCAAAAGTACAAGATGTCAAATGCTCAGAGACATGGCCATGGTCAAGAAGGTTGAAAAAAGACCACGACTGAATACGATTTGAAATGTGCTGTATACATTGTGCAGCCAACAAATCTGCTATAATGTCAATATGGTCCAACATCTATGAGGAATGTTTCCAGCACCTTGTGTCACAGTAATGTGAGCAACAGCACCACCGCTCCATGCAATTTCAGTTACCTTCACTCACGAACGCATTTCAGACTTGTTTTGTGTCACATCTTTAATCATGCACACCAGGTCCCTATCATCTCATTTGTCTGTGTTTAAATGTTTCCCCTCGATCATTGTTGTTCATGTCCCCTTGTGTTTCGCATGTGGTGATTAATGGGTTGCTGCTTAGCCAACCCCTTTGTTTGTTTTCTTGTGTTAAGTGCTCAGTGTTACTTTTAAGTAAAGATTTGACATTGACTGCCACTCTGCCTGCACTTGGTTCCTTCCCCCTCACCACACCCACATGTGAAACCTTGTTGAATCAATACCATGAAGAATTAAAGCAGTTCTGAAGGCAAAAGGGGACCCAACCCGGTACTTGCAAGGTGTACATAATCAGTGTATATTTCCTCAATTTCACATTTGATCTCTACTTCTCAACCCTACTTGAAAAGGTCCATGATTACAATCCTCTATTTTGTTAGGAAAGAGCTGAAGATTTTGGCTGATAGAAGATAAAAAAAAAAAAAAAGATTCATTGTGGTGAACATTGGTTTAACCTTAAAGACTTTAGCCTTAGTATTAAAAATGAATGGAAACATTTATGATTGAATGATTGAATAGTTAAATTGTATTTTCCTATAGATTTCCTATTTCATACACATTTCGGAGGACAATCAATGAGGAATTGTAAGTAGTAGTAATTCAGAATGACAGGCTTGTTGTCTGTCATTTAACGTCATCGTTGCCCTGGTTATGGAGACTCAGACATATGGTAACATTTAGTAGTGTGGCTCACCCATATCGAAAGTTGCCAGTCCTTTGGGCAGAAGACCCGACCTCTACGAACGCGTGCGCTGTGTGTTTGTGTGAGAGAAATGTGACCAATATCCAACTTGGTGGAAAGTCAAGTCACTTTTAATTATTTAGCACATTTAAAAACAACAGGAGTTGACCCAAAGTGGAGGCAGATGGATTAACATCTGCCTCAATACATTTATATTTAATACATTTAAATATATTTATCAATCAATCAGATTTATTTATAAAAGCCCTTTTTAAATCAGCAGGTGTCACAAAGTGCTTTTACAAAACACCCGGCCTTAAACCCCAAAGAGCAAACAACAATGGTGTTGAATTTATCTGGCAATTCAAAAGTGCTTTCTAAATAACTTTGTACAGGAAAGAGCATTAACGGCCAATATCAATCACAAAATACATTCCTTTATTATCTGCCTTATGAACATTGTAAAACAGCTGTGTATTACATTATCTACAAATATAAAATTAAGGCAAAGAAGTCTTTATGGTTAAAGCAATGTTCACCATGAATAATTGCTTATGGGCTTTTCCTCAATTAGTCTTTCTTTGATTCCTCCTTCAGCTACAAACTTCAGCTCATTCTTTAAAACACAATGGAGAACATGTCCCTTGGATTGTAGCCATTAAAACCAGGCCTAGAATGTCGCTAGGCTTGGGGAATACCTACAGGATTTTTGTTCCATTTTTGACAGTAAATTCCCAAGACATGTCAACACAATCAAATTCATTGCTTGGGCTAACACCTCAAAACACCTTAAATCAGTCAAATGCATTGTTTGCGAGTCGCTTATACAGGTGCTCACGAGAATAATGCCTTCAGTGCAACACAGTTGCTAGCTAGGAGAAGATGGCTGCAAAATCTATAAATTAAACCCCATAGAAATATATGGATCTATGGTGCATTTGTGGTGAACCACATCAGTCTTTGAGAAACAAATATTTTTTCCTAAGTACATCATTCTTATTGTGACCGGACTACACACTCGCGTTAGAAGACATCCTATGATGGGACCAGTAACACTGCCTTTCTCATCAAATATGAATTTTAAGAAAGAGACAAAAACAGAGGAGAGATGGCCTTGAGGAGTTTGACATTTAAAATCTCCATTCATCCATTCATCTAAATTAGTCTTCACACTATTCCTCACCGTCCATCTTATCTTGCATAGAGAAGGCACAACGAGTATCTGCTCTGGAAGATCATTTGATTTACAACACAAATGTTCACTATGTGGCCATCAATGGAAGGTTTATCTGTCTGTCTGTCTGTCTCACACACACACACACACACACACACACGTTCCACCTTAAAATCTAGGATTTTTCCAGAGGTTTCCCAGATATACAGAAGTTCCCCATTTGTGGCTGGTCTCAAACACAGATGAACAAACACAGGCTTCAAGTAAAATAAGACAACAATTTGATAGCACATTATTCTGTCCCTCTGTGTTCTATAGTATGGTATTAATTCGCTGGTGCACTTCTTTATTTTCCCACTAGAGGTCAGTATCTCCGTCAGTGTTTCTTTGGGGTTCCTCTTCTATTATATATTGCGTGCGCTACACGGAGCTCGTTGGTGATGTGCTGAGGCAGCAGGCTAAAAGTTTGTTACACGCAGTGTAAGAAAATGTCCGGAAGGTGCTGACATGCTTCAGTCCTCTCATACCTCTTATATCTTTGGGTAGCTTGACATGCCATAATCTGTAAGTAATTAATAGCTAATCTGGTTTTCTAAACGTTTTGTTACCTTTCTGTTACTTAAGAGGTTATTTTAACTCTTACAAGCAAAAGGTTGCTCGTGATCTTAGCCAAGCTAATGTTGCTAACTTCTGTTTAGTATGTGGTGCGCAATACCTTATTATAAGTCGATGCTAACACTGCTTTTCACACTATACAGGTCGTTAGGTTGTACATTCAGGTTGTCAAAAGTAAAACAAGCAGTTTTGTTTTACGTGTAGCTTTCACGAAGGGTTGCTGAATTCATGTTCTACTAAATATAACTAAAGAGTAAAGTCCTGTTATACTTTTACAGTAACAGCAATAAATGTTGGGATTACAGATATGTTGAACAGTATTTTGATCTTCCTGTGAATCTGTGTGCTGAAACTGCAATTGACTGTAGCATATTCTGCAACTACATGGTAGCAAGCTGACACAAACTAAATTATTTAAAATGTAATCTTGTGATCCTTATATCTTGAATTTTGATCATTTCCAGCATTTGAATTCACAGCAATGTGTCTTGGTTTGTTAAATGTATTTTTAATACATTTGTTTGTATGTTCACAGTTTTACAAATCAATCAAAAAAGAGAGGTCTTCAGTAAAGGCACTAAGAAGAAAACTGTGTTCTGTCATTCCTGGAAACATCTTCTCATATTGTATGTTTAGCTCGCTGCATAGGCTGAGTAGCCATACACTCAACCGAGGGCAGAAGACACATCATAGTGAACACGTTTACATTTTACAATTTTCCCTTTGAATGTACAAATAGATGTAACTGTATTTGATGGTCATGCTGGCATTGATTGGATAAACTGCTGGGGTATGGGTCTTTAATTTGGCTGCAAGGACAGCCTTCAGGAAATGGGTTTGCTTCATAAATGTTATTAGTAAAAAGCATATAGGAAAAATGTTAATTTATATGTATTTATTGATTGTGTCAATGTATTTATTTAAAATGTACTCATTGTCTAAGGCAACAATAAAAGCGCCTTTCGTGGTTTGATGCATGACAGCTGAATGTATTGAAAATAGATTTATTTTATGTTATGTTATATGTTTGATTATTTTTACCACTCATTTTCCACTTTTCTACAGGGTGCTGTGCTTTTTTTTTAAGGTATGGATTTGGAAGTGCATCTATTGAAGGTTACTTTCTCTTCACAGGTTTCAAGTCTTTTTGCAGTACATATCATTATAATGTTTGGGGCAACAATGGTCTTCCTTTTCTATCTTTACCCAGTGTTACACCAATCTTGGAGCAATAGAAACTTGCCCCTGCGTTTCAATGGTACTTTTTTGTTTGAAATGTAACACAAATCTTAACCCGATTTGTGAGAAAAGTGTATCAGACTGTGTCATAGAGAGCAATTAGCAATATTATTATTTCTTACAATAACACTTTATGACCCTGTGCCACCGCTACAAGTGCCCCTGCTGAGTCAGAAGAGCCACAGGCCTCCTCCTGTCCGATCTGCTCCTTCTACACCCCCTCCCTTAACCAGGAAGTCAATGTGAGCCAACATGTCAGAGGAAACGTTTGCTCTCTTTGCCTCATCTTTAGCCAAGTCAGAGGCACCCACGCCAACAGAGGTGTTGCTGGAATGGAGCGGGACAAGGAAATCCCCAATGCTGATTACATCCCCCTCCCCTGTGTTGGTTTTCTTATCTTCCTTTTTCACCTTGTCTTTTCTCATGCTCCACTAATGAACTTCACACTCAGACACAGAACACTACTAACCCCCAACCATGCCTCCCACAAAGCCACACAGCAGACAGACTTTTCATTGCTTTGCCAGGCCTTTACTGCAGCTGTCTTCAGTTTTTGTCTTCAGCAAATTAAATGAATGCTTGATCAGGTTGAGATCAGACGATTGACCCGGCTATTGCAGAATTTTCCTCTTCTTTGCCATAAAAAAGTCCTGGGTTTATTTCGCAATATGTTTTGGGTCATTATCAATCTGTAAAGTGAAGCGCCTTCCAATAATTTTGGCTGAATTTGTCTGAATCTGAGCAGACAACATATCCCTATACACTTTAGAATTCATCCGGCTGCTTTTCATCTTCTGTCACATCATCAATAAACACCAGTGACCCAGTGCCATTGGAAGCCATGCACTCCCATGTCATCACACTGCCACCACTGTGATTTATAGATGGATCCGAAAACCAGTCAGTATCTGGTGTGACCACCATTTGCCTCACGCAGTGCAACACATCTCCTTCGCATAGAGTTGATCAGGTTGTTGATTGTGGCCTGTGGAATGTTGGTCCACTCCTCTTCAGTGGCTGTGTGAAGTTGCTGGATATTGGCAGGACCTGGAACACGCTGTCGTATACGCTGATCCAGAGCCTCCCAAACTTGCTCAATGGGTGACATGTCCGGTTAGTATGCTGGCAATGCAAGAACTGGGATGTTTTCAGCTTGCAGGAATCAATTCGCAATATACTGTTGAAGCCTGATATGGATTTATATGAGAAAGCTAAAAGATAATCTGATATTTTACAAAAACTTTTGACTGTTGTGAGACAGGGGGATCTTGATACAAACACACTGACTTTAATTCTACCCGGGTCTGAGACTGGGACTGATGTAGTAAACGTGACTGAGACTAAGCAAACTGTTGACAGAAATGCTAACCTTGTTGATTACATTTTGGATAATGTGCCTGCGAGGCGTAGGAAGAATGTTGAATACAGTCTTAATACAATGCACAGGTCTAAAGATTTGTCTTCATGGACTTCAAATGGTGAATTCCTTTTCAAAGGAGATATAATCAAGGGTTCGCACCTGTTTGATATGGTAAAGTGTGACAGCAACCAATAAAATTGCTGAAGATAGAAGGCCATTGGGGTAGGGGGATGTTTTTAGAGGCCATGGCATGTCTCAACATGCCTGTTACAACTACTCCAAATTAGCTTATAAGGCGTAAAATCAATTTGTATAAACAATCGTCTGGCGACACAATGGATCATTTAGCCTGTCCCCCAGCAACTGGTTAACAACCAACCAAAGCTTTCTTTGTACCCCCTACCGCAGACCCCACAAAATTGGATTTTATTTTAATGTCTTTATTTTATGCTTGTTTTATCATTTGTTATTCATTGTCTAAGTGTATATTTTACCTTGAATTATTGTTCTATGAATTGTTCTATGAAAAGATGATATACGCAAAAGATAACGCACATCCCCTGACCCCATAAGCCAGAACTCGTCTTTACCGCGTATCATCCAAACCTTTATGTCAACGCTGTTTAACATTAGTTCCACGTGGGCTGACGACATCAAGCCCAGGTGAGACATGACCGCGTAAACACACACCTTGCGTAACGGCCGGACGTGGGCCAAGGCCCGCAGAGTGGCCTTTCTCCGCACCTCGGACACTCGAGCCCTCAAAGATACTGTGGATAGCTGGAGTCCCAGAAATACCACCAGTTGACTGGTGATGGAAAATTGGCATGAGAAACTTAACACAACACAGATGTGCTGACTAACTCTGAAAGAAGGACCACAGACAGGACGTGTTGCCTGTTACTGATGGGCCCCACACATCCTGTCCTTACATTCTGTCCATTCCTCCTGTTAGGAGTTGCCCATGTGACTGAAATAGTATGATTCCATGTATGGAATTCAGGAATCAAAAACAGAGGATTTCCAGCTGATACCGGGAACTGACGTGAGCTTATAATCATTGATTAAGAGTTTTAAATGTGTTTCCAAAAATGTATCGAACCTAAATATTGAGTAGAGCTGGAACTTATCAAGGAAATCTGATCACTTCCCTTGATAATGACCATGCTTATTCAAGTGAATATTAATTCGAAAGCACTTTGATGGTATATAGCATGTTTTAAAAAGCATTTGAAATAGCCTGTTTTGTTCTGTCATGCTTGAACATGTTTTAATAGGTATTCAAGGAATAGCCTGTTTTGTTGTGCTTTGTCATGTTCACTATGTAAATTTAAATCAAACATTTATTGCATTGATGATAATGTTTAAAACCGTAAGGCATCAAGGAGTGTCTCACTACAGGCTTTAACACGTGGGTACATCTAACCCTAGTGATAAATTAGAAATTGGTACAATGATGATTGTGTAATCTGGTAAAATAGTCTCATGGTTTTCTTACAAAAGGTTAAAATATTGTGTTTTCTCTCTCCTCATATATTATATCAGTGATAGAATGAAGAATCCACATGGTGATAATCTTTAACGTTAAGAAGACACGCTGTGTCCCATGAGGACTGAAAATGAATCCAAAACAGCCATAGGCCTTTACAGAGGGTTTCCACCAAGTTGGAATGTGTGTGTGTTCTCTCTCTCTCTCTGCCTTGTCACAGGACAACTGGTGAGAGGGGAACAATACACATAGGGTAATATTTTTTGGCTTTCCATGTGCACTGAATTTGATTCTAATACATGTTATACATTGGTTTTAGACAAAAGATTGAGATTAAAGTCTCAAATTATGACAAAAAGGGTGAAAACTGCCAAAAGCGAGTTAATCCCCAACAATAAAATGTTATATTTTATTTTGAATGTGTAATTGGCCTTGGTTAATTAGGAACATTTTAATTTGTTAGTTTTTTGTGTTTCTCTTACAACTAAGATGACATTTGTGTTTATAGAAATTAGATACTAAAAAGTTGACTGACTAAAATGGTCCGTTGGTTCAGGGAGCAGCACAGGGGGTGTGCTTGAGCCAACACCCCCACACACCCCCACAACCTGGGATAGCGAGAGTAACATAGGCTTACTTGGGTGGTCATGTCTGTTTTTGGTTTAGTCATAATTTTCACCAATGTTTTGGAATGTCCACCAGAATGTTAAGTTCTTGTATAGATATGACAAGCATATTTTTACAAACTGCACACAAAACTAGAGATGGGTAGGACAGTAAATCTGAACCTTCACTTAACAAAGGAATCGGCTAAGTTGAAAGAATAACATATGTTGCTACAGACAGCCTGAGGACCATGTACGGATTTTTAATATGTGGAAACCTAAATTTCATATACATTTTAAATAATCAATATTTATGGCTAGCCATGAGTGGGTGAAGCCAAGGACTCCAGGAAGGGGGGCAGACCCCTAGGATGACCCCAAACAACCTCTCCCATTAAATCAGAGCAGCCTATTTCTAAGGGTTAAAGTTGAGTGTTCAGACTGGTCTCAACTGTGGTAATTTCATCAACATAAGCACATTCAGTTTTGGGATGATCAAACATTGAGTAGAAGTTAGAGAAATGTTCTACTCAATAGCTTTAAAATTGAAATGTATAACTTTTGACCAAAAGTCATCCTCCATTGTTGATGACAGAATAATTTTGATGTTAGTAGAATCACAGACATGGTCAAAATATAAGTTGTGATTTAATGTTTGGCTGAATGCCACTATTTGGAATTAAAATGAATCAAGTTGGAGAATTTTACTTAAATGTAGAAGGTTAATCAAGACATTGTTTGTCACAAGGTAGTTTGGTCGTTGCCTTTGAAAATGCTAAATTTGGGTGCTGTAAATATGCTAATACAATCGCCCTGGTGGTGGCAGTAGGTATACCACTGGAACATGGGCTGGAGTTTTTTCTCCTACAACTTAGGTGCGCAGCTTATCCCCTAGTGGGCAAACCAATTTAGTTAGGCATGTGCCAAGAAACTTCAGAATATTATAAATGCATGATAGCCAATTAAATAATTTGAGAGCTGTTTAGCTGTGTCACTGGGTTACATGGTTTATAACTCCTTCGCACAAGACCGTGTTGCACATTGATGTCTTTGTGTTAGTGAATGTTTGTGTTTTTAAAATTTTCACCTTGTTGTTTTTGACGAATATACAGTATGCAACTCCATATCAAATGGATTCTAGATCCATCCCTGTTACCAGTTCTCTATTTTTACATGTCCATCCCAAAATGGTGGCCAGTGTGGGCTCAGGATGGCGCCTCCTGTGGCCATATTCGCCATGATTCTGCTTTCAGTCATGGTGTCGCTTTCCATTGACTTAATGAAGTGAAAGCAGGGGGGATGTATGATATGATAACTGATTATGATTGGAAAGAGTTGAGCTTAGGGCTCAAAGCAAATCAAATTGGTACTTAAAAGGAGTTACATGAAAATAAAAAAAATCTGTTTGCAAAGTTATAATGGTGCATTGGAATCTGCTATGTTTAACATATTATTTTCTTAGGATTTGTTTTAATTGTTTATTTGGAAACTGTTTGTTTGACGTAAGGTCTAACATTTTAATGGTGGAATAGCATAGATGTAACCATTTTTGATTTGGCTAAGCAAAGTCAAGTCTGATCAGACATCGGAATCTCATTCCACTGCCAGGTGCTATTCGAGCATAAATATAGCACATTGAATGAAACATCAACCAAGCCAGTTCTGGATGGAAAAGGAAATTTGACATAGACTTTTATGGAAACTTGTCTGAATAGGGTGTATGCTTCACTCTGATGATGGAACTTCTGAGATCCACAAGTTTTCAGGACTGATCTATTGTCTTCATTGTTGGGAGTTGACGGAACCATACCCAGTGGATGAAAGTCCGATGGACTGTTGAACCACACTAATCGTTGTTTTGCAGTTATACTTTCAACAGATCAGGACATCACAAACCCTTTTCTGATGATACATCATGTCACTGACTGGACACAGACAACTGAGTGTGAGTACCAGCAAGAAGGATGTTCAAGAAGTATTTCTATAACCAAATGGGTCGCATCTGTTCCAAATCCTCCTGACCACTTACATGGCAGAACGATGCCAGGGTCAGATCACTTGGCTTCACATTGCATTTCCAGATGAATCTTCGACAGCAAGATGAGAGGAGAGTCCTGAGGGACTCCACATACTACAGGTCAGAGAACCACAGGCCAGTTGACTGGAAAGATCACATGGTCCCATCACAGTGGAAGACACTGTTGTGGTGTTTATCTTGAATTAGTGAAGTTTTGGAGACTCACTGTTCCATTATACACCTACACTGACTTGTTAGGACAACCAGGCAATTTGCTGGGTCCACATCACACTGACTGCAATAACTGATATTGGAACTTTAAATCACTGATGCAAGAGAGAGAAGACTGAAGACAAGAACTACAGGACATTTGATGAGAATTTAGGTTCAATCCTAACAATCAATAGTTTTCCTAAAGGGACCGGTATTTTGATCTTTTATGTATGTTCATTCCTCACAAGGCAGGTAGAGGACTACACATGATCAATACCCAAACATTGGTAATTGATACTTCTTTTTTTTTTAAGTTGCTTAATAGTCATAATTTCAACAGCTATCCTGATATGTTTAATAGTGCCATATTCCTTTTCAAAGGTAGAAACTGTCACTAGTACATTCATTGGAGTTGTGTTGTGTTACATTCAGGATATGTTGGGTTGTTGCTATGATGTGGATGCATGAATCATGATATGGACAAGGGGGGACTTTGATTGTTTAAAGGGTTCATTGGGAATGAATTATGCATTTCATTAATATGTCATGTTAGGTCTGTTTCTTTTGGACACTGGTTAGACTGATAGTAGCCTGGGACTTGATGTGTATGGTAAAGATTGATCATGATGGTCAGTACGATTGCAGTACCATACAGTGTTGTGTCAGGGCAAGCTGTGTCCATTGCATCTTATTTTCATTTCATTTAAGGAATAATAAAGCCTCATAGGCCAGATAATCCTTTTTATTATTTTTCTTTATTGTTTTTTTTACAGAAGTGTTTGGACCTGTTCAGTTCATTAGGAATTGGATTGTACCTTTATTTTGTTTGTTTAATCAACATGTCATGATTAGTTATCACATGTTTGAAGGGGGGACTGATGGGAAATTGGCATGAGAAACTTAACACAACACAGATGTGCTGACTAACTCTGAAAGAAGGACCACAGGCAGGACGTGTTGCCTGTTACTGATGGGCCCCACACATCCTGTCCATACATTCTGTCCATTCCTCCTGTTAGGAGTTGCCCATGTGACTGACATAGGCTATATGGATAGGTCCATTAACCATAGGTTGGAACATACCATACAAGGGTCTGTTATAGGATAAACCTTTCTTATTGGAGGGTATTGGAATGTGTAATGGTTGGTAATGACCACTGGCCACCTCCTATGTATTCTGGCATAAAGACAGTATTGCCTCTGTAATTATGGAGGAGAGAGAATTGAGAAATGGAAGGAAAACATCATAGACTCATGCTGAATAAAGATGGCTCTCCCCTGACTTCTGGTTGCATTTATTTTGTTCATGGATCAAACTTGGACAGAATCTAACACTGGGCTGAGGAACACTCTTCTTCCAGTTCACCGCAAAGTCCAGGCGAGTGAGCTGTTACCATCCAGAACGTGTGAACTGTTCTTCCTCGATAGCGCTTTTATTTCTCAGCACACGAATCCATACATATTTGCTAAATACATCTATGAATGGTTAACATAAATTTCATGTTATCGTTTTCCACAATGTAAGCACTCATGTCAACCAAATCCACCTGACATTGTGAATTCATATCATGAACAATAACTCTATTTCTTTGAAAATGTATAGCTACATGCCTGTCTAGGGTGTATGTATCCTGGGCTAGCAGCCAGTCATCGGCCTCGCCATTTCTGAGGATCTCCCCGGTTTTTTCCAAGTACGCTCTTTTCAAATCCTCTCTACCCACATAAGCACCAGGGTTGGCCGGGTTTTAGTAAATACTTTTCATAACCTGCTCAGGCATCGTAGAGCATTCGGGCAATAATGAGAATTAATACGTTTAACATCGTTTTATTTGAGTTTTCAAAATTACACATCATCCAAGAAACTCAGAAAAGTTACACAAACATTTCAGATTATTAAAACGTTTTATACCGACATGGTCATGATCATTAAAAGGTCTACAAACTTCAATACCGCTCTTGATAGCTTTGTGCATCAACTGTTTAATTGCTAGACCCACATAGGATTTGTTTATATACATGTAAACACGAAAAATTCAGTTACCCTTTCTTAGACAGCAGACTCTTTGCTTTCGACGCACCACTGCATCGCATACAGCACCCTCATTCAATGTATCCATGTATTCATCCCTGTTCTGTCTCTGTCTCTGTCTCTGTCTCTGTGTGACATTTGGCTCCAACTTGAGCTCATGCAGAAAGTTCTCAGCGGCCACGTGAACATCGGTCAGCTGTGTGTGAAAGCCTGATGCGTTCAAAGCCTTGACCAACAAATGTTTCAGTCGCGGTGTTAAAACGGTCTCCACAATGTCATCGTAATGGGTCTCAAAATTTTTCTTTTCTGGCTTGGGTGGTCCACTTCACATCCGATGAATGCTTTGTGGAGAATAGCTGCAACAGTGTTTTCCAGAATCATACCCAATGTTGCTTTGATGATGTGTTTGTCCATTTTGTGATAACTCTTGTTGCATTTGAAAGGTATGACAGATTAAGAGGTCCTAGATGATCACCAATCCTGTTCAATCCAATGGTAGTTTCTTGTTGGGTATGCCGATGGAATTGAGCTGTCGGGGTCAGGGCTTTCGTAGAAGGCTTCAGAGTTGTCATCTCAGGCGTCACACAGCCAGTTCTCAGCCTTGAGTAGTCACAGGCGGTATGTCTGTTTTTATGCTGTGTTGAGGACAGTGTTAGTTTAAGGCGGGGCTTCAGGGTCTTACGTCAGCTGAACAGTCCGCAGTCGCAGTCACAATCCAACCTGCTGCCATTTTCCCGGAAAGGGATTTATACTGTTTCATCCCCTCAACAACTTTAAACAATACTGTATTAAGGATGCCCTGTTTTGGCCCAAAATAAATCACTTTCTGAAAGGTGTTCCATAAACTGGCATTAAAAACCACTTGATCAGTCTTACCAGCCTTAAACTCTTGGCCTATGGGTAATTCATAAAATGAAACCTCCGGTATCTCTGGATTGAAAATATATCCACCGATCTGACCGTTGTCCAACTTCCAATCCTGTGCCAACATATCCTGGTGCAGATGATGGATTTGTGTTAAACTCTGCATCGATTTCTTGGGTGCTGCCATGTTGATTGCATCTCTGCTGTCCATTTGTAATTTTATACCAAATTAGAAGAGCTGCGTTTAAGTTGTTAGCTTTCAAAGGTGTTTCACCCCAAACATTGATTGCCGCACAATCCGCCATGTTTTGTATTGTGTAGGTAAGTTTACTCAGGCAATTTCTGAAACCTGATGCATTCTTACTGATTAAAGGACTGAGTCCCATTGTTTAGATAGGTAGTAATAGAAGAGAAGGAATGTGGTCCTTGGGGGGAAGTAAGATCAGTTGGCCCCTTTAGACAAACACAGTAGTAAACATTATGGCAGGAAAGATAAGGTGGGGGAGGACAGCATTTGACTTGTGAGATAAGACAAAGGGAATGTGTTTTATTGACATGAGACAGATGGCAGCATCTTACCACACCCCTTTTCCTCCCTTATATACTGTTGAATTACCTGTATGGAGTTAGACTCCTCGGATTATTATGTTTGTAAGTGTTTGACGCGTCTTTCTTATTTGCAAATAATTAGATATAGCGGATGGTGGTCATTTGCATATATTTATGAAAATTGAATCGCCATAATCGTCCGATTCCAATGGTATATTATTTGTAGCCACTTCCTTGAAGCGTTCCGTGTATAATTTGGGTTGTCTGTGTATAGTTTGGGTTGCTATGGGAACTTTTCACCAGGCAACGACATTGACCACGCATCTTAGAAAGGCTAATGTGTAGACAAGAATAGGGATTACAAGGGTGTACATCACTATATATGATGTTTTGAACCATAATACATTTTTGTATTATAAATATGATATAAAAATAAATATTTAGTCCACATAGTATGGGGGTGTTTTGAGTTTTTGGGAAGAAGTTGGTAATTTTTCTGAGTTTATAAAATATATAAGTCCAAACGTAACTAGCGATCTACTGCTGCCATCTGCTGGCCGTTTTGCGCCATTACATGGAGAAAAAAAAGTGTGATGAGATAATTATCTTTCATTTTATTGTGTTTTATTTCTAGGTAGAAGAACCAAATTTTTTGGGGGTGCCTACATTTTTTACCTTCTATTATTTCATTATTTTCAACCCAATTACAGTGTAATTTGATAGTAAAGGCGTGAAAGTATGAGGAAATACCATTGACACAAAACTTCATAATGCTTTCAAAAAAAAATCTTTATGCTGAATGGCAGAAATGTCTTCCGAAAATGATTTTTTGCCTTTCAAAAAGATGAGTTTTATAAATAGTGACCCAGAAGTCTATTTTTATGTGTTTTTATTGTAGCCAGAGGGGTTGTTATTACCAGGATACATCATTATAGGTTGTATCTGTTACAGAAATAAATCTAGGACCCAAAATGTCCAAGTAGTGAAATCTGGCCGAAATTCCCACAGACCATAGTGTCGCAATTACCATCACAATGACCATCACAATGACCATCACTGTTGTCTGCGCTGTTTAAATACAGACCATGCCAATCATCCCATAAAACACGAAAGGTTAACAACAACCGTTTGTAAGACATCTGTTATAGCACTTGTCAGAAGATATAATCTTGGGGGATAAAATAGAATTGCTGGACCCCGGCACCCTTTTGTTGAACACCAAACATCTCGCTGCTGATATAACATTTATTTATTGCCTGGGAATTTAACATTCCGGAGCCCCAAGACCCATTTGCTAGGCATCAAACATTACGCACCTGTTAGTTAACAAGTTATTTTTTTAACAACTGGGTGGGGTGCGGGATTCTAGTGTAGTTAAAAAAGACAAGGGGAAATTAATCTCAATCTAGTTGTTTTTAATTGAAGGAAGACCTTTAGAAATTACAGTGTAATAGCAAAAATAATAAAATGTAAATAAAAGAGAGAGGATTTTAGTGCAGATCATCCAATAAAACATTTTAAACATTACTACAACCACTAAATATGGCATGAACTGTGGATTGAGTAGAGCATCCTTTTCTTAAACAGAAAAGACAGACTTACTACAAAACATTAAATCTAAATTGGGTCAGGGACCTTAAAGTATTTAAAGACCAAACTGTGCCATTGTCAGATAACAGACCTGTCGAATAACAAAACATCAAATGAACAACCTGGTCTATTCTTTTCTGTATATCTTTACACTATGAACTTTTTGTTTGAGTAGCAGTTGGTTTTCAATGTTAGTAGATTTCATCCTTGCCCGCTTTGCAGTGAATAACAGTCTGGCTTTTCTCACCAAAAACACTATAGGCCAGATCAATTGCCTCACACAACCAGTGAGACAGACGCTGTTTCGATAACGGCTGTCCCGCCTTGGGGCCACCGTAAAACACAAAGAGCTGGGGTGCCAAAGCGCGCTGCTCATGCTGTGCCAAAGCGCGCACCTATGGCAGGTGAAAAGGGACTTTAATAAGCTGTTGAAACGACCTAATGTGCATACCACCGCGTATGCGACCGTGTATACGTCTATAAGCGTATGCAACCTTGTATACGTGTATGCACCCATGTATACGCGTTCCTATACCCGTATACACGCCGGGTTAGTATACACGTTCAGTCGACTGTCATAGACGACCTACCCAGACGACTGAACGCACGTGTATATGCATGTAGATATTATCCCGTACAGTAGAGGGCGCAGAAACCCGGGGATCTTTACAAACAGGAAGTTGTTAAACACCTCCGAAGAAATGAGGCATAGGTTCGTTTTTATACAGGTGAGTGAAATTAGGGTCATGCTGGCAACATTAGAGATTCCGTAGCAACAATAAGACTTCCGGTTTTCGGATTTTGCCTTCAAAATAGAAGTCTGCGGTAAAAAGCGATTTGAATAATATTAAATGTATCGATTTTGACACTTTGCTTAGTGTATATTGTAAGAATGTATTCTAGGAAATGTTCAGGAGAGTGGGTAGAATAATTATATGCAAAGAAATCAAGGGGCACTGTGTATTTGCAATTGTTGCTGGCATTTTACTCCACCCATCCTAGATCCTATTGGCCACAATGCAACTCAATGGATATGAAATATATGTTGGCCTATAAAAAAATAAAATAATTATACGCCGCAGTGAATGTATTGTAGGAAATGTTCAGGAGAGTGAATAGAGTAATTATATGCAAAAAAATCAAAGGGCACTCTGTATTTGCAATTGTTGCTGGTGTTTTACTCCGCCCACCCCATTGGCCATAATGTAACTCAATGCATATGAAATACATATTGGCCTATAAAAAAAAAACTGTTCTCTACGCCGCAGTGAATGTATTGTAGGAAATGTTCAGGAGACTCAAGGGGCACTGTGTGTTTGCCCCCTTGGGGTTTAAGGCCGGGTGTCTCTGTAAAGCACTTTGTGACAACTGCTGTTGTAAAAATGGCTTTATAAATACATTTGATTGATTGAGAAGGAATCTACGAATTTGAAGAGAATGTAATTAGCACAGATATTGATTGCCCAACATATACCAATGTAGAAGGCTACAACCCCAAACCAGGTGAGGTCATCATTCAACATTCAGATAATATTGCATGCACTTAATACACACAAACGAACACATGCAGGTAGAAACATATAGCATCACACACACCCTTATTTTTAAAATAAAAATGGAAAATATAAGTAAAATATGCCAAATATATTCTTACATTACAATAACTTTACAATTTGGACATTTAGCAGGATAGTGACTTATCTAATTTACAACTAACTGCACAATTTCATAATTTGTATTTTAAATACAAATTATGTAGAGGAATAGAGGAATATCCAAATAGACTTACAGCTGTAATTCCTGCCAAAGGTGCCTCTACCAAATATTGACCAAAAGGGTGAATGCAAATCATTATTTTCTGTTTTGTATTAGTAATTCATTGAGAAAAATGAATTTGAGTTAATTTTTCACTTTGACATTATGGATATTTCGTGTTGATCAGTGGCAAAATTTCCTAACGAAATCCATTTTGAATTCATGTTCTAACACAATAAAATGTGGAAAAGATCTAGGGGGTGAATACTTTTGAGAGCCACAGTATTTTCCTTTTCGGTGCAAGAACTCTTAACATTTTGCTTATTTTTGCAAAATCATTGGATTGAGTCTTTACGGTGGTTCAAGATCAGACTGCCCATTTCTTTAATAAACATTGTTCAATACCAAAATACATCAAAAAGCAAGTGCTTGGACGAAACAGTAAAATCTCAACTACCCCTGAATAATAATCCCAAATTGGACATAAAGGGATTGGCAGAGGAAAGAATCTGGGTAAAATATGTGTGTAGACTCATGGACCAGCTCTTAAAATAACTTGAATATTACAGATGGGGTCATTGGCCATCAATGCTTTACAGAAAGAGACAAACTGCAGACTAGCTACAATAACCTGACAAAAGATAGAGACCGGCTACAGACTTTTAACAAAAACCTGTCTGAAGAGAAAGACAAACTACAAAGAGAGAGAGACCTCTTTCAGACGGTACTTGGTAAGTGAAGTGCACAGTTTTTCCTTAATCCTCACAAAACTGACTTTCATATTGACCTGAAAAACTGAAACGGGTTCATCAAGACAACTGCACAAACACATTATACGTGTAATTTTATACATTGCTTTTCTTTTAATCAGTGAAATTTCCAAATGGATGGGAAGTGTTTGGTTTCAGCATCTATTACGGCTCAACGGAGAAAAATAACTGGGAATATGCTAACCAGGACTGTCTGAAGAGAGGGGCACAGCTAGTCATCATTAACAATTAAGAAGAACAGGTGAAAGGGAGGTTCATAAGATATTTAGGGATTTATATGGTTATTTTGATGCTATTGATAACATCTTAATCTTTCTCTGATAGAAATTCCTCATTGCATTAAACATACGTACTTGGATCGGTCTGACTGATCGAGAGACTGAGGAGACCTAGAGATGGGTGGACGGCACAAATCTGACTACAGCATAAGAGATTACACTCTGTTTAAAACAACATTTCATGTATATCATTCTTTAAGTATCTGTTTGAGGTTGTTAGAGGTTGTTTTGCAAGCCAATGATTACCAGCATTGATTCAATGACTGATAGTCAACAGTAACAGCTGGCATAAAAACTATTAAATGTCTAGTCACTGTGCTAAGGCTCTTTCACTATATAATCAGTGCTAGATGGCAACCTCTTTCACATTGAATGCAGTTATAGAAAGATGGTATCCACTTGATTGTGCAACCTGGTCTCAGGGGACTACGCAGACTATTTTACGTAAATCTTTGACAGCCAAATTCGTTAGCTATATTATGTTAGTTATTTTAGAGTAATAATCCAGAAAACAAAAATCTAGGCTATGTTTCAAACCAGGCACCTTCCGCTCTACAGGCAGGTGCCTCACCCCATGCTCCAGACAGGAACTTGCTTTGAGAGGAAGCTAATTAATTTAGTGCAAATTCGCAGCATTCGTAAAATACGATACGTTTGTTTGATGTTCATTTCATATTATGTTTTAATAGCATTCGTAACATATTATACATTGTAATGACATTTGTAAGATATGTAACGGTTTAGCCAATTCGTAATGTACTATACGTTTGGTAGCTCATTATAATGTAACCTAACATAACGTAACATATCATACGATATCGGGGTGCCATGGATTTACATAGTCTATGTAGCCCCGCATCCACATTCGATTGTGAGGTAGATAAACTTCTCCACATTCGATTGTGAGGTGATAAAAACAAAGATGAGGACTGTGCAGAGATAATAATATTATAATAATCTCTGCACAGTCCTAATAATAATATTTGGTATAGTGATCCTCCAAAGAAATGGAATGACCTTTTATGTACCACACAACTTAACTGGATTTGTGAAAAAGTCATTTATTAATAATACTTTGTTATCTACTATACAATCAGAATGCATTAAGACAGTACACAAATAATAAACAATATGCCATTTAGCAAAAATGTGTATCCAAATTGACTTACAGCCATTGAGAGCGGGGATTGATTCTAATGTTCAGTGTTGATCTGAATTTTGCCTTTAAAATAATATTAAATGCATTGCAAAACTGTAGGATGAATTGAATAGAGAAATCAGTCTTGACTGTTTGACTGTTCTGTTATAAATGTAATTTGCAAAAGTTATTATTGTGATTCTGCTTGTCTCACATCCAACAAGTTTTAGTTGCACACAATCTGCACAAAATAATTAAACATGTTGTCCTGTGTGTATTGAGACATATCCACTGCAGGTAGATAACTTAAACTAATTTTGTCACAGTTCCATGTTTCTGGCAACCATATTGAAGAGGAATCTGTCATGTTTAGCCTCCATGGGGCTTCTTATTCATTCATGTTTGTTTCCCAGAGTGCCCATTTTAAGCATAATGGAGATGATTGAATTGACAATATATAGTAGCACACAAATCTCTATTCTTACTTTCATCATACTGTATAGCATCAATGCTGAGCTCCATCAGTCTTCTAACAGAGTTCATTATAAGGCCACATAGGAATCCCTTTATTATCACTTGTTTGTGACAGAAGAGTAAAACAGTAATTCCAAAGGAAACTGGGGGTCATCTTGTTTTAAAGGTAAAATTAATCTATTTATTAAGAAGAAATTTGAATCTCAATGTAATGAATATGACCTGACAGATGATTATAATTCCATTCGTGAAAAGGCAATGTTTATTTAACCTGCAAGGGTCACAGGCAAAGGCAGCACAGAAAAAAAACAAGCAGACTAGTTTCAGTAGCGGGTGGTCAGTCAGGCTAGGTTCAGGAACGGGTGGTTAGTCAGGCTAGTTTCAGTAACAGGTGGTTAGTCAGGCTAGGTTCAGGAACGGGTGGTTAGTCAGGCTAGGTTCAGGAAAGGGTGGTTAGTCAGGCTAGTTTCAGTAACAGGTGGTTAGTCAGGCTAGGTCCAGTAACAGATGGTCAATCAGGCTAGTTTCAGTAACAGGTGGTCAATCAGGCTAGGTTCAGTAGCGGGTGGTCAGTCAGGCTAGGTTCAGTAGTGGGTGGTCAATCAGGCTAGGTTCAGTAGCGGGTGGTCAGTCAGGCTAAGTTCAGTAACGGTGGTCAGTCTGGCTAGGTTCAGTAAAAGATGATAAATCAGGCCGGGCTAGGTACTGGAATCGGTAGGCAAAGAGATAATCCTCAGGAAATCCTCAGGATGAGCAGAAATGGGGAAGATAAACAACAGGTTGAAAAAGGGTACACATAAAATATCTGAGTCAAATGGTTTTCAAAGGTCACAGGCTTGTTAAGTAAACTACAAATAATACCTTACAATGAGGAAGTGGCAGATATGGACTATCTATAGGGAGTGTAGATGAGGAACAGGTGTCTAGAATTCTGGTGATTGTGATCTGGGTTGAGTTATGATCAGACGTAAGTGGCTGTGAGTCTGTTGTGTTTACAGGTAGAGGGAGTGAAGGAGTAGTCAAAGTACATGGATGGTGAGAGGACCTCTTGTGATCAGGAGCTGGTGTTACAATAACTACTCAGATCAACACAGTCCCAAGACGATCACAGTGAGTCGGTTAATTGGTGGCTTCGCAACGCCCTTCCATGTCATCTTCTGCTGTTACTCTGCAATCATCGCACGACTAAGGACCAGCCAAATGATGAGGAAGTCCTCCAAGCGCCTCAGGGTAATGACTGCCTTGATAGTCGCATTCTTCATCTGCCCTACCATGTCTTCATACTGCTTGAGCTGAACCACCAAAACTACAACCTGGATGTCATCAGAGCTGGTTTTATGGTGGGGACCACTGTAGCCACAACCAGTAGTTTGAGGTCCATACTGTCTAACATTGAGAATGCGATCACTTTATAAAACAAACATTAAGAACATTACATTGATGATATCTTTATTATCTGGCCTGGCACCAGAACACAACTAGATTATGTTCATCATTACACGAATAGACTTGTTGACTGGATCACCTTTAGATTAGAATGTTTCTGTAACAAAATTAATTTCCTGCTATACACCACTCTCTATGTAAAACCAACTGACAATAAAAGTGTATTGCATGCATCTAGCCACCATCCAGCCTTGTTAAAGTGAGTCTCGCCATACAGTCAATTCTTAGGTATCAGGTGTTTATGCACCCGTAATGAGGATTTTATTGTTGAATCTAAAGCAGAAAAGGAACCAAGCAAGCCTAGTTCAGCCAGCCTGCAATGCAAAGTGATGAATGTTGTTGCCCTCACTAGATTCAAACCTGGGTCTCCAACATAAGTGGGCGGATCATTAACCACTACACCACGGTGCTATACATTTGATCATTGTCGGTATAGCATCTCGTCATTGGATAATTTTGTCAAGGGTTAACATCACGCCAAGTTTGAATATTTCGCTAGACACGATTAAGCATTGTGTGCAACTAACAAATGTTCCTTATTAAGTTTACTTTCACCACAAATAGCATTTATGAAACACATGTTTTTTTGCCACTGGCCGTTATAACAGCTTATTGGCCAGTAATAGGCTTACTAGTATCTACTACAGTAACTTAATAATAGGAACAGTCATAAGATTACAATTTCTATCGAGATTGAATGTGAACATGCCAAAGCCATTTTATTTCATGGCACAACGATGTTCGTTTTTATTTCATTCGTGAATGCCATTGATACAATAACTATCAATATAAGTGACGATAACTGACTTTTACGTCAATTGAAAAGACAAAAGTATCGTGTAAACCCCTACTCTTTTACTGCCCAAGGGGTTTTGATCTACCCCTTGGGACATGGTCCAGCAAAAACTGTGTTTCAACTTCCTCGATAGAGGTTACTCAGAAGAGTGTTTATTCTCAGCTCTGAATAAGGTCATCACTATTGATAGAACCAACCAGTGGCAGTTTTAGCACGTTTTCCCCAGTGTGGCAAAAGGATGGCATGAGTTTCCAACTGGGGTGAGCAGACGTTATTTCCCCAAGACAGATTTGAAAATAAGAGGCTTGTGAATCACATAATAATGAGACATTTTATGTTCAACAGCATTGACCTATTCAGTTCTAAAATAAGTTGAAACAACTATCAGAAATAATGTTTTTCACAGATTCTAAAAAGACTCACAATTATATATTAAATATATTATTTAGGCTTAGGGTTATTTTTTTGTCACTCATTTGTTGAAACCTGTGTGTGTCTGTCTATGTGTTACAGACCAGACACAAATGGGGAACCTTTGTGTATCTTGTGGAAAATCCTGTTTCCTAGGCTTGAAGGTGTAATGTGTGTGGGTGTGTGTGTCTTAGTTATCATTTTTATCAAAGGGATTTATTCTATAATTAAATAATATATACAAATACAAATGACGTTTGTGAACAGCAGTTTTCTTCATCTTTATCTAGCTCAGTCTGATCATTCAGTTTATCCTGTATGAGGATACCACAAAACAGGAGAGGACAAAGTAGAAAATATCAATAGTCTTTCCTCAATTTCACATTTGATGTCCTCCCATCATTCTCATCCCTATTAGAGAAGGTCCAAGGTTACAATCATAAGAACATGTTCTCCATTGTGTTTTAAGGAGAGTCGAAGATTGTGGCTGAAGGAGGAATCAAATTAATATTAATTGAGTAATGTTTTTGGTAAATGCAATATACTATTTTACAATGTTCATAAGATGGATAATTAAGTAATGAACTTTGTGGTTGATCCTTTTTAAAGTAACTTTAGAGTTATCCTTTTTCATACAGTTGACAAACAGTTTTGGAAAAACAGATTTCAGAGGACAGTAATGGCCTCTGATTAAATCCATCCTCATGAAGTGAGTGAAAGTCATACAGTAGAGTCCATCAGTTCGTATATTTCAGTATGTAGCAGCTGCAGACTTACACAGTATGGGTTTTATGAATGCTTTTGTGAAGATTGTCTTTCTGCACAGTGATTTGCAGCACGATTCAACGCAATGCACAAATGCTCAATAATGGCAGCAGTGGGACTGTCACTGAAAAACAGGAAGTCTATCTCATCAACACAGACCAAGCAACATACAACATAAGCGATGACGTTGCCTTTATGGTGACACCATTATTTATCCTCTATGGTGAGTTTTTCACAATTCAGCTACTGGCTGGGATCATAGGACTGTCTGTCCACTGTAAGTTTAATTCACATACACTTAAAGTTGAATTGACAACATTTTAAGAACATGTTGTCTTGTTAAAAGAATGGAACTTTGCTGTTCCCCAAAGATCCTCATTTGACTTGATCAAGCCAAATTGCTTAATCCAGATGAACAAAGCTGGTAGAGATGTATCCCAAAAAATGAATGAATGTAACTGCTGCAAAGGCAACCTCTACCAAATATTGACAAAAGGGCTGAATGTAATCAATTATTTCATTTTTTACAAGTAGTTGCCTGTTGTTACACAATAAAATGTGGAGAAGAATCAAGGGACGTGAACACTTGACAGACACTGACCTTTCTATTTCTGTGCAAAAACATAACATTTTGCTAATTTCTTTGTGACGAGGACGCGCATGGTGGACGTGCGCCACCCCTCCCGACGTGGTGTTCGGCGCACGTCATCGTAGGCCTTCTAGCCACGCCGCTCCTCCTCCCACGGCACTGTCATGTTATGCACTGTCATGTTATTACACGCACCAGGTGTCCATTCCCTCATTAGGTCGCATATAATAGTTCCTGTGTTTCCGGATGTCTTTGTGTGGTATTGTTCTATGTTCAGTGTGATCTGAAATCGCTGTGCGTGATTGTTATGCGCTTGTGCGCTAATTGAGTACTACCTCCCTTTTGTAAGAGGAACTCAATACATATACTTTGACTGCCTCCCTGCATTCGACTCCTTTTTTACACACACGCCACGAAGACAAACTGTGACATTCTGCCAACTCACTGGTTTGAGTCATTACTAATGCAGTTCAGGATCGGGCTGCCCAGACCTTTAAAAACGTTGTTCAGTATCAAAATACATTAAGAAAGCGAGTGCTTGGAAGTAACATAGTTAAATCTCAACTACCCCCACATCATAATTCTAAGCTGGACATGAGGAAATTGGCAGAGGAAAACTGACTTTTAAAGAGACATGCTGTCTCTTTTAACCTTCAAAAACATCTGCATATTGGATTTACAGTAGGTTTTCTTTTCTACCAGTGTCTGACTCTCTGGTTCTCTGTGTTGTTCCCACTACAGGTACTGGGGAGCAAAACAGCCTCACTACAGGTACTTCAAAGTTCCTCAATCCCTAAAAGAGATGTCTAATTTTCAAAAGGCTCTTTGTTCAAATTGCTTACAGGCCTATATATGTAATTCAGCAAATGCTTAACCTGCCTAAAATGCAATGTGGGTGTCAGGCTTCGAGGAAATGAGGAGCAGGAAACATGGAGTCGCATAGCTTACTGTCTTTTAATGACGGCGTAGCCCAACAATGCTCACAAGAGCAAGACAATAACACACAAAGACCAGTGGAGCAGAGGGAACAAAAATACTGGGGGAATGATTGTGAATGAGGACCAGGTGCGCTAAACAAGACAACAGGTGAGATGAACTGATGAGATGGGCGGAGGTGTCAGAAGGCTGGTGACGTCGACCGCTGGAGCCTGCCCGCTGCAGTGGGAGGAGAGGCAGTAGAGGGCGCAGTTGTCACAGTGGGTGAGGTATCCACTTGATATATTCCATTGTACTGGCGCAAAATGCAACCTCAATCGCGCCAAGCTACATTGTTTAAAATTACTTCTGTATGAGAATGCAACTTGTGACAACGTTGTCACTGAAGCGGTTACTGAATAAGGAGATTCACATCAGATGATACTACTCTGGGAGTAAAACATTAATATCAATGTGAATTTCTACAGCAGTCTGCCCCAAATTACATGTTTAGAAAAATTCCTAGTTTGTGGATAGCTGGCACATTAATTCTGTATTTCTCTCCTGTGGTTAATAAGAAACTGTCTGTGAAACCCATAGAAATGTTGACTAAATCCAACAATGTTACACTACAAGAAAAAAAAAAAAAGATTCACTGACTTACCGTTATATAAACAGCTGTATTTGCCTAAACATTTTAACAATTTTGACTGCTCCATTTGCCTGTATTCTTCAGTGCATAGAGAACGTCACAGTTCAGAAAATTCTGTTTTTTCTTTTGGGTAATTAAAAAAATCTCAAAAGGAGGAATCAACACCTTCCTTCTCATGCTGTCCCATCACTGGGTAGGACTTATGGTAAACTCCAAAACATGTCGTTATCTCAAAGCAGGATTGTTTTCCACATTTATTATTAATTAAGAGATCTGGATGCAAAGAATCTAATACAAATCTAATTGTAATAAAAATCATTTCTGGTTTTCTGTATGTGGTTGATAATAAATACTGGGGGGGGGTTCAACAGGCAGAGAGCATCAGTCAAGAGGAAATTCAGGGAGTAGAACTTGAAGGAGGATTTGTACTTTGTTTTCTAAAGAGCTCAGACACAGGAAACTACTAACCCGCAACCATCCCTCCCACACTGTCACACAGCAGACAAACCTTTCGGTTCTTCTGTAAATATTGTTACTTTAATTAATGTGCTTTCTTTGTATCAATTTACAATGTACTCTAATACTAAGAGGAAAGCGGTAAACATTATCATGTAAATTACAGGATAACTCTGATGCGATGATTAAAACTTCAGGTTCTCTTTGTCGAAATCTGTGTTACACAAATGTCTTTTGATCTTATAAATTGGAGAACAACATGTTTTTCGTCAGGGGTCATGGAATTAATTCAACATTAGTTCAACATTGAATTTAACACTACGTCCACCGGAGGGCGCCCTTTGACTCAGTCCCTGAGTCTGAATGTCTGTGTGATGCTTTCTCTTGTCCTGTGGTTTGGAACACAGATCTAGAGTTCCATATAGACCACAGATACTGAGATATAATGTGTGTGTGTGATACGGGGAGAGACGGGTGAAAACTACACTGTGTGAAAACTGAATCTACTGAGATCAGAAGTTTTTCTTAAAAGTAGGTGAAATTCCCTTTAAATCAATATGACCGCCAGAGTTTCCTTCCGAATTAAGTTTCACACTTCAGTGAAAAAGAAGCGATAGGTAAAGTGATTTCTACGAGTCTGTATTCATGACCTCTGTTTGAAGCCTGATGCAGCTCAGCATATGTGTCATATGATGAAAGTAAGAATACAAATATTTATATGCTAAGAAATATGGCCAATCTGATCATCTCCATTGTGTTAAAATCCATTGTAAACTCTAGTAAATAAAGATGAAAAAATAAGAAGTGAAACCCCATGATGGCTAGTTGTGAGGATATGACAAGTTCCTATTCATTATTGTTTTCAGAAACATAGAATTGTCACTTAATGTGACAGAGGAAGAAACTTATTCATTTGTATTGGTATTAAAAACTGTAATTCCATTATTCTTATGTCTTCTGACCTATTATTGTACCGTATATAACAATGTATTGTTAATCTATGACTGCTTCACAAATCCATTTAAGTTCAGTGTTACATGTCAGGTCATTCCACATATTTACAGGATCTCTATTCCAATTCACAATCTCAGCACAGTCCTCCTCTACTTTGGGGTCACCACCATTATCAGGCTGTTGTGGTCCCCAGTACCTGTAGTGGGAACAACACAGAGAACCAGAGAGTCAGACACTGGTAGAAAAGAAAACCTACTGTAAATCCAGTATGCAGATGTTTTTGAAGGTTGAAAGAGACAGCATGGAAGTTTATCTACATCACAAAAGTCAGAAAAAAGAAAACCAACTTTATCTGAATTCAATGTGAAGCAAGTTGCCAACCAACATTGATAACATTTCGAAAATAGCCTTAGCACAGACACTGAGCAGTTTTTATACATGCTGTAACTGTAGACTATCAGTACTATTGAATCATTGCTACTAATGACTGGCTTGCAAAACAGAGTATAATCTCTTACGCTGTAGTCAGAGGTGTGCCATCCACCCATCTCCATGTCCCCTCAGTCTCTATGTCAGACAGACCGATCCAAGTATTTATGTTTAATGAAATGAGGAATTTCTATCAGACAAAGATTAAGATTTTGTCAATAGAATGAAAACAACCATTTGTATCCATAAATCTCTTATGAACCTCCCTCTCACCTGTTCCTCTTGGTTGTTTATGATGACTAGCTTGGTCCCTCTATTCCGACAGTCCTGGTTTGCATTTTCCCAGTTATTTATCGTCGTGGAGATGCAATAGCTGCTGTTACCAAACTCTTTCAGTTCATATGGACATTTCACTAATTAAAATACACGTATAATATGTTTATTCAGTTTCAGTTTTGCAAGTCAATATGAATGCCATTTGGATGAGATTTTGATGTGATTAAAAGGAAAACCAGTTCAATTCACTTACCTGATAACATCTGGGTGTTTCCATCTCTCTCTTTTGTCAGGTTGTTGTTACTAGTCTGTAGCTGGTCTCTCTCTTCACTCAGGGGTTTGCATCTAGTCTGTAGCTCGTCTTTCTCTTTTGTCAGGTTGTTGTAACTAGTATATAGCTGGTCTCTCTCTTTTGTCAGGTTGTTGTAACTAGTCTGTAGCTGGTCTCTCTCTTTTGTGAGGTTGTTGTATCTAGTCTGTAGCTGGTCTCTCTCTTTTGTCAGGTTGTTGTAACTAGTCTGTAGCTGGTCTCTCTCTTTTGTGAGGTTGTTGTATCTAGTCTGTAGCTGGTCTCTCTCTTCACTCAGGGTTTTGTTTCTAGTCTGTAGCTGGTCTCTCTCTTTGGTCAGGTTGTTGTAACTCGTATGTATCTGGTCTCTCTTTTTTGTCAGGTTGTTGTAACTATTCTGTAGCTGGTCTCTTTCTTTTGTCAGGTTGTTGTAACTAGTCTGTAGCTGGTCTCTCTCTTCACTCAGGGTTTTGTATCTAGTCTGTAGCTGGTCGTTCTCTTTTGTCAGGTTGTTGTAACTAGTATGTAGCTGGTCTCTCTCTTTTGTGAGGTTGTTGTATCTAGTCTGTAGCTGGTCTCTCTCTTCACTCAGGGTTTTGTTTCTAGTCTGTAGCTGGTCTCTCTCTTTTGTCAGGTTGTTGTAACTAGTCTGTAGATTGTCTCTTTTTATGAAGTATTGACAGCCAATGACGCCATCTGTAATATTCAAGTTACAATGGATATAAAAAGTCTACACATGTCTTAATTAATTACAAAACAGAAAATAATTGATTGCATTGCCCTTATGGTCAATATTTGGTAGAGGCACCTTTGACTGCAATTACAGCCATTAATCTATTTGTATAATTCTTTAACAGCTTTGTACATCGGACACATAAATTTTGCTTATTCTTGGGTCAAGGTCCATCTAGTCAAAAGTTCCATTCCATTGAAATATTCCATTATTTTACCAAGATTTAATTTTCTTAAAAAATTTTCAGTTCAGCTTTAAGTGAGAGTGAATTTAACTTACAGTAGACAGACAGTCCTATGTTCTCAGCCAGAAGCAGAACACACAGCAGTCCCAGACACACTGCAGCAACTCCAGAAGGTCTTTTCCACCACTTTGAATATGCTGAATCTGAACATCAAATAAACTTAAACATTTTGAAATACAGTAATTAAACGCATGAAATTGTGCACTCAATTGCTAATAAGATAAGTCATAAGCCTGCTAAATGTCCAAATTGTAAAGAAATCTTAAAGAATATTTTTCAATATGTTTTATTTACATTTTTATTTTATGAATAAGGGTGTGTGTGCACGCTATATGTTTCCACCTGCATGTGTTCGTTTGTGTGTTTTATGTGCATGCAATATTACCTGAATGTTGAATGACGACTCCACCTGGTTTGGGTTTGTCAGCTCCTACTTTGCCATATAATGGGCAATCAATATTTGTGCTAGTTACATTCCCTTCAAATTCGTAGGTTCCTTCTGACATCTTAGAACATGTTTCCTTTACCACACTTGTGCTTTGTGATGGCAATTCCATGGATCAACAATCTTAAAGGAGTAAGAACAGAGACAAAATTATCTTGGCACAATTTAACGCTTTTATTAATAATTTGCAAATAAGAGAGACACGTCAAACGCTTACAAACATAATAATTCGAGTCTCTAAAGTAGATACATGAACAATCCGTATTTATTACAGTTAAAAGGGGTGTGTTCAATTGTTGCCCATTGTGACACATAGGTTTTAGCCTAAATGTGGGCTGTCCACCGACCTCATCCTTCCTGCCAATGTTTTCTGTTGCGTTTATCAAACTGACCTTTCTTCTCTCCAAGGACAAGATTTCCAAGGAACAAAAGTACTGGCACCTTTGTTTGTCTAGGCAGGAGAACATGGCCCAAATACCAAATGTTTCTCTGATATTATAAAGACGTGTGTCACAATCAAAGTAAAGATCTTTATACCAGCCAATGGAAAGACAGACATTTCTCAAATGTACCTTAGTTCAAAATTTCCATAAAACCTTCCTCATCTGTTCTCCTTTGAGTGACTTGCTGCTTGGAATGTCTGTGTTGATGGAGACTTCCTGATATATATATATTTTTTTAATGAAGAATCTACCATTAGAAAGCATTTGTGCATCGCACTGAAAGGTGCTGCATATTGTTGTGCAGAAAGACTGTCTTAACAAAGGTTTTCATTGAAACCAAACTGTGTAAGCTACAGCTGCTATATAGCATATGAACTGATGGAGTCCATGACTTTCACTAGCTTTGTGAAAACGGATTTAATCACAAGCCATGACTGTCCACTGAAATATGTTCCAAAAATGTATGAAATGGGAAACCTATATGAAAAACAATTTAACTCTTCAATAATTTGATAAATGTTTTAATTTATCAAAGAAATCTTTATGGTTAACTCTATGTTCACCCTGAATATTTGCTTATGGGTTTTCCCTCAATTAATCTTTCAGCCATAATCAGCTCTTTCCTAACAAAATGGAGAACATGTTCCTAGGATTGTAACCATGGACCTTTTCAAAGAAAGAGAAAGAGAGATCAAATGTGAAATTGAGGAAAGACCACAGAATACAGATCCTTAGACAGACATATTTCTCAAGTGTGAAGTTCTCCATCTTTGGCTGGTCTCAAACACAGACAGACACACAAGTTTTAGCAAACACATGAAAAAAAGCTAATAGCAAATCGTATTATTATATATATTCTTTTTTTTTACAATTTTCACTTTGAATGTGAAAATAGATTGTGTTTTGGTGGTCATGTTGGCATTGATTGGAAAAACTGCTATGAATGCAAGAACAGACCATCTGTAAGATAAAATGAAAATATACACTTACAGACTACATCATTATGAATAGCTTGCGAGTAATGGGTTGGACCCCATTTTACCTTTAGAACTGCTTTAATTCTTCATGGCATGGATTCAACAAGGTGCTGGAAACATTCCTCAGAGATTTTGGTCCATATTGACATTATAGCATCACGCAGATGTTACAGATTTGTCAGCTGAACATCCATGATGTGAATCTCTGACATCTCAAAGATGACCTATTGGGTTGAGATCTGGTGACTGTGGTGGCCATTTGAGTACAGTGAACTGTCATGTTCAAGAAACCAGTTTGAGATGATGGGATCTTTGTGACATGGCATGTTATCCTGCTGAAAGTAGCCATTAAAGATGGGCAGACTGTGGTCACATAGGGTTGGACATGGTCACCAACAATACTCAGGTAGGCTATGGCCTTTAAACAATGCTCATTTGTTACTAAGGGGCCCAAAGTGTGCCAAGAAAAATTGAGAGGCAATTGAAATGTACACAGTATGTCCTTCATTTGCAAAGTCCAAAAGGAGGTGGAATAAATGCAGAATTTCCCTGGAATATAATGATGTATTTCTGTCATACCAATAAAGAAACTTCCAATCAAACAGCTGTGACAACGTGTGTCTGTAACTGGGTTTGCATTTGTGTATGTTTTTTATGTGTGCATTATTGTGCTCTCACAACAATGTGTTTCTCTTCTGGATTTGGAGGGTATGAATCTATAGCAGGTGTTGGCAAGAAATGGCTGGTGGGCCAAAACCACACCAAAATTGACCCCAGTTGACTCAAGAAAAAATACACTTGCTCTTGCAGACTGGGTTAAGTAAAAACATGACTTGTTTGCCTATCAAACCTGTTAATCTTTATTTGAATGGCAATTATAGATCCTTCAAGAACTGGGATTACTTCAAAAATGTTTATGGTATAAAGGATATAGGTAAAACGTTTTGGATAGTCCAAATAATTTGAACGTATTCATCAATTGGATCATCTTTACTTCCTGTGGAGACATTGCGGAGAGAACATTAGGGTTCTCCCGACCTGGTCTGTATTTCAATTCAAAACTGTAGTTGGCAGGTTGCGTGACCCAATGCTGCTCAACGGCTCCCCAACTTGGCTGTGGGGAGATGGACTAACGGGTTGTTGTCTGTGTAAACTGTGAACAGAGAGAAACAGAAATAGTCTTTAAACTTCTTTCACTTCCCATTTGAGGGCTAATAACTTAAGAGCTATAGTTACCATAATTCTGTTCTGTGCGGTGAGTGCTTCCTCTTTCCTAGTGGATGAGCAACTTTGTACATGACTGAATATAACCTCTGGCAGTCTACCCAATTCTTTCTAATGAGGACAATAGGCACTGTCCAAGGACAACTGCTTTCTTTAGCAACACCTGTCTTCAGCATATTACCTCACAGACCACAGACTGCCTGATACATGCTAGGAGGAATGGGCTGAAAACTTTCTCTAATGGGCTTGTTTGTAACTGTTGGTATGGTGTGCTGTACGACTTCAGTCCGGCCGTAGATTTTCTTGTGGACTGTAAATTAACCTCCTATTAAGTCAGTAGGCCCTTCAAATCCTCCTGCTGGCTCACAGATAGTCATTATTCTTCTAAGTCAAGGGTTTCTATAACTAGGAAATTCTCAGACACTTCACTAACCTGCTTTACTTCCATTTCCACTATACCAGGGCTCGTCTTGAAAAACAACTCTTCTGAACCTTGTACCTGATAAGACAAAGCAGCAATTGGTTGATAGGGGGGTAATGTTTTAATTCTAAGTATAAAGGGTATAAAAACATTATTCTGACTGGATCCTCTCTATTCAGACCAGCCCAGGACTTCTAGCTGTAGTAATGGCACTACAATTTTAAGATTAGAGCAGTGCTTCTCAATCTTTTTTCAATTACGTACCCCCTTCATCGAGCTGTTAGCTAGTTTCTCCCCACAGAAAAAACACAATGCCTGGGGAGGGTTGCCGTTTGTTGCCGTGAATCCCATCAAAACATACCCCTCCTGATATTGACGGTATTTTGTTGGCTCCACTTTGGCCTGCAGTCCGCTTGGCCGAACTCCTCCCAGGCCCGAGTTTTTGCCTCCTCAGCTTGACAGCATCCCTTACTTCCGGTGTCCACCACCGGGTTCGGGGATTGCCGCCTCGACAGGCACCGGAGACCTTACGGCCACAGCTCCGAGCGGCCGCTTCGACAATGGCGGTGGAGAGTATAGTCCACTCGGACTCAATATCTCCAGCCTCCCTCGGGATCCAGTCGAAGCTCTGCCGGAGGTTGGAGTTAAAGATCTCTCTGACAGGAGACTCGGCCAGACGTTCCCAGCAGACCCTTACAGTACGCTTGGGCCTGCCGAGTCTGTCCAGCTTCCTCCCCCGCCATCGGATCCAACTCACCACCAGGTGGTGATCAGTTGACAGCTCCGCCCCTCTCTTCACCCGCGTGTCCAAAACATACGGCCACAGGTCAGATGAAACGACAACAAAGTCGATCATCGACCTGCGGCCTAGGGTGTCCTGGTGCCACGTGCACTGATGGACACCCTTATGCTTGAACATGGTGTTCGTTATGGACAAACTGTGACTAGCACAGAAGTCCAATAACTGAACACCACTCGGGTTCAGATCAGGGGGGCCGTTCCTCCCAATCACGTCCCTCCAGGTGTCACTGTCGTTGCCCACGTGAGCGTTGATGTCCCCCAGTAAAACGATAGAGTCCCCAGTCGGAGCACTTTCCAGCACCCCTCCCAGAGACTCCAAGAATGTTGGGTACTCTGCACTGCCTTTCAGCCCATAGGCACAAACAACAGTGAGAGACCTATCCCCGACCCGTAGGCGCTGGGAAATGACCCTCTCGTTCACCGGGGTAAACTCCAACACATGGCGGCAGAGCTGGGGAGCTATAAGCAAACCCACACCAGCACGCCGCCTCTCACCATGGGCAACTCCAGAGTGGTGAAGAGTCCATCCTCTCTCAAGGAGTGTGGTTCCAGAGCCCAAGCCGTGCGTAGAGGTGATCCCGACTACCTCTAGTCGGAACCTCTCAACCTCACGCACAATCTCAGGCTCCTTCCCCGCCAGCGAGGTGACGTTCCACGTCCCTAGAGCTAGTTTCCGTGTCCAGGGATCGGGTTGTCTAGGCCTCCGCCTTCGACTGCTGCCCGATCCTCTCTGTACCGGCCCCTTATGCTCCCTCCTGTGGGTGGTGAGCCCACGGGAGGGCGGCCCCATGTCGCTCGTTCGGGCTGGGCCCGGCCGGGCCCCATGGGGAAAGGCCCGGCCACCAGGCACTCGCGAACGAGCCCCGGGCCTGGCTCCAGGGTGGTGCCCCGGCTGCGCCATGCCAGGCGAAATCACAGAACACAAGTTAGTTTTCATCATTAAGGGGTTTTTGAACCACTCTTAGTCTGACCCGTCGCCTAGGACCTGTTTGCCTTGGGAGACCCTACCAGGGGCATATAGCCCCAGACAACATAGCTCCTAGGGTCACTCGGGTACTCAAACCCCTCCACCACGTTAAGGTGGCAGTTCAAGGAGGGGTATATAAAAATGTGGTTTACATAAACATTTTATTAAACCTATTTTCGTACGATATTTTTAGTAATCATGGATGATTTTGTATATCTTTTAAATTCAATTAATTAATGATTTCAGTGAATTAATCTTTTTCTTTTTTTATAAATCTCACATACCCCCTACAGTCCCGCAATGTACCCCTAGGGGTACGCATACCCCCATTTGAGAATCACTGGATCAGAGGGTGCTCATGCCCAATCCACTCTGTCACTATTTTGGAATGCCCACTGGGTGGTGATACACTGGCATCAACATTCTGGTTACCATGGATGCAGGTGATGCTTGGACCTTTCAACAGTCCCAAAGACCCCTCCTATATGATGTCTGTGGGAATGGACAGTGGCTCATATTTAACCTGTAAATCGGAAATGAGAGCATCCCAACAGGAGCAAATGATATTAATTCCCAAAATAGCTAAACTATTTATATTTGAGGGGTCATCTTCTGCACTCACTATTCCCTTGTCTTTGTCGTGGAAATCAAAAGGGGTCTTCCTACATGGCAGCACAGTCATGAGGGTGACCATCATCATATGAAGGCAAAAAAGTAGCAGGATTCAGGACAGTGCATCTCTTTAGTGTAACATGAGACATTGTCAGAAGAATGTTTTAGTAGTGCAGTAACCTAATAGGGTGTACATGTGCTGTCTTAGCCTGTGAAATGAGAGAATGAACAGCATATGGAACATGAACAGTGAGAGGGCACTTGGCAACAATGTCTGCATAAGACAGAACAGCCTCAGTAGCTGGGGAAACTGCCTGTAGGCAGCAGACCAGAACATGAGAGACTAGATCCAAACACCTGGGGTGGTATGCCACCAGCCGCTGCTTCCCAACGTGGTGCTGTGTCAAACAGGACAAGACATTAACCCATTTTTTCACGGACAAAGAGGTTAAACAGCATTTTGTGGCCATGAATGAGATCAGACAGAGGCTATGATTTCAGCAAAGTCTGGAAGCCAGGCTCAGCAGTAGCCATACCCAAAAGGCTCAAAATTTGGCCTTTGGTTATTGGTTTGGGGAGTTCCAGCCCTGCTTTAACTTGTTCTGGACCCAAAGATCTACTGTTAGGCGGGATGCCATGGCCTAGGTACCTAACAAATGGTAATTTTGTTTACGAAATTTTGTGATCATCAGCATCAATATCTGACAGTCCTCTTGTGGTTGAGTAATCACAAGACCATCCGATCCACAGGTAACATTCAAGTCCAATTTGCACATGAGGTCTCAACCAGCCAAATTGCAGGGACAACATGTAGTTACAATGAATTGGTGTCAACTTGGAGTGCCATGTACAGATAAAGGCATAGTTAAGGACTCAATCATCACTACACCAGAAGAATCTACAGTGCGCACAGTTTCATTTGACATGGGAAAATACAGCATAGATTCATGCCTGATAACAGACATTGCAGCACCAGTATCTATTAGAAAACATAAGTACTTACCTTCAATCAGAAGGATAACACAAGGGGTATCTTTGGACTTGGTAAATCTCTTAAGGAACTGCTTCTGTGAGAATCTGTCAGCTGTCTTCATTACACTTCAGTCCTCCTTAGGTTTATTTAGTGTAACATTGTGTGGTGGTCCAGTCTGCAATCCGCAACCCACAACTTCCTGTCTCTCTGATTCAGGGCACCCTCAATATAAGTGACCATATTTACCACAATTATAACATGACTGATCCCTTGTCTGGTCCCCACTCCATCCCTGTCCACCTCTCCCTCGGCCTCGTCCTCTCCCCTGATTTCTTCCACTCTTCCGAAAACCACCAGTTCCTCCCCCCTTTCCGCCGAATGGTTGACCTTGTCCCTGAGAAGAGTCATACCTTCTTATGACCCTAAAAAATTTGTCTTATCAACAAGAGCCGGGGAAATATATTTTGTGTTTGAAATGCTTTGTTCTACAAAATGCAATACTGACTGTAAAATAAATTATTTTGGGGCCTTTTTCAATACATCCTTAGTCAATCCCTCCTTGCATCATCTTTCCTCACCTCCTTCACCAAAATCCATTTACATTTTTAAAATAGAGGGTTTTTGATCCTTCTGTAAAATGATTGGAAAGTGTGAGACAAGATAGAAAGCAAATATGGAGGAAAGAGAAAATGTTATGGGAATAATTGAGAAAATAATAAATAGTTATGTTGATATTTAGGAGACAGTATATAAACAGTTCAGTGTACATGTTTATTTTTTATTAGAAACATCATATGATAAAGGGATTTAGCAATATTATTTACACTAAATAAAGGTTTCTTTTGAAAAATGTGTTTTTGTAAAGGTTTGGGAAAAATTGTACATTTGTAGAAATTCATGTTTTAATTGCTAGATATTGACACACTGGTTAAGAACCACAAAAAATCCAACCCAAGACCAAATGCATAGATCTGCCAAATTGTCATTTTGTTGTCTTCTGTTTTTAACCCCATTTTATCTCTTAACTTAAACTACTAACACACAACCATCCCTCCCAGATATACTTTTCCTTTCTTGCATTGATAGTGTTACTTGTTACTATCGGGCCACAAAGTACTGTCCAAGCCATTACTTGTATCAACTTAAAATCTACTCTACTACTATGTGGAATCGTGGGTAAAACATTATCATGTAAATCACAGGATCACTCAGATATTATGCTTAAAGCTTCAGGTTATCTTTGGAGAGATCTATGTAATACAAATATCTTTGTAGCCCTCTCATATTATAAATTGGGTAACAAACATATTTTCTGCAATGGTGATGGAATTAATGCCACATATATGTTGGTTAGTATGTATAGTACTATAACTTCAACATCACCTGAAGCACCAGAAGAGGTAGATGTGATACTAATCACTAATCAGCATAATAATTTTGTAAATATAGTGATTTCATCAAGGGGTCATCTTACTGCATGCAGGGTTATTCATTGAAAATGGTTGACTTGCCTCATCGTGCTCTATCGGATACTTGTGGTGGCTTGGGTGCTTTTGAGATGAATCAAGGTAAAAGACTGGACAATGCATTCCCTCCAGCAGGCAATGATTCAGGTCTAGATTTCCTGGTTGAACGAGCAGCATAATAAGAAGAATGTCATCAAATATTTGTGTTGTTCTTATTTAATAAAAATTAATGAACAGAAAAAGAAAATATGCTTAATGTTTTTCTTTATTGATTTTATTTAATGTTGCACATTCCAACCTACAAGAAAAGGATGTAAGCAAAGAATGTAGGTAGCATTTTCATCAGAGAGGCAGTGTTGTCAGATGGGAAGGTTTCTCGCACAATTGGGCTATTTTTAATGACGTGTGCGGGCAAAAATGTTCGAAGGTTTTTTCTGTCTGTCGGTATATAGTCACTAAAATCTGGCAATACTGCAGAGAGCTGACCGTTTGAAAGTTATGAAACCTCTGCAAACCAATAGTGTATTATTGAAAATGTCCTGCATGTGTAGGGGGGACAAGGACAGGTAGGACAATATAATATGCATCTCATATTTAATTAAGTGCAGAAAAACAGGATTTAAGGTTCTATTAAACATGCTTAGAATATCTAACCATCTGGGAATTCAAGTCGCTATGTTCAACATTAGTACTCTGTATTTTGTAAACAACTTCCTGCCTGAGACTTGGGTTTAGTTTTTTTCAGATTCACAGAGGTCATTTTAAACACCATGTGCTGTATACATTGTGCAGCCAACAAATCTGCTATAATGTCAATATGGTCAAACAGCTATGAGGAATGTTTCCAGCACCTTGTGTCACAGTAAGGTGAGCAACAGCACCACCGATCCGTGCACCTTCAGTTACCTTAACTCACGAACGCATTTCAGACTTGTTTTGTGTCACATCTTTAATCATGCACACCAGGTCCCTATCATCTCGCTTGTATGTGTTTCAATGTTTCCCCTCGATCATTGTTGTTCATGTCTCCTTGTGTTTCGCATGTGGTGATTAATGGTTTGCTGCTTAGCCAACCCTTTTGTTTGTTTTCTTGTGTTAAGTGCTCGGTGTTACTTTTAAGTAAAGATTTGACATTGACTGCCACTCTGCCTGCGCTTGGTTCCTTCCCTTTCACCCCACTCACTTGTGAAACCTTGTTGAATCAATACCATGAAGAATTAAAGTAGTTCAGAAAGCAAAAGGGGATCCAACCCGGTACATGTAAGGAGTACATAATCAGGTGGTCTGTAAGTGTATATTTCCTCAATTTCACATTTGATCTCTCCTTCTCAACCCTATTTGAAAAGGTCAATGGTTACAATCCTCAATTTTATAAGAGCTGAAGATTGTGGCTGAAAGAAGATTCAAAAAAAGATTAATTGTGGTGAACATTGGTTTAACCATAAAGATTTTTGCCTTAGTATTAAAAATAAATGAAAACATTTATAAAATGATTGAATAGTTAAATTGTATTTCCTATAGGTTTCCTGTTTCATACAGTTAAAGAACACATTTCGGAGGTCAGTCAATGAGAAATAGTAAGTAGTAGTAATTCAGACTGACCGTCTGTCATTCAACGTCATCGTTGCCCTGGTTACGGAGACTCAGACATGTGGTACACGGTTGCTAGCTAGGAGAAGATGGCTGCAAAATCTATAAATTAAACCCCATAGAAATATGTGGATCTATGTTGCATTTGTGGTGAACCACATCAGTCTTTGAGAAACAATTTTTTTTTTCCTGGGTACATCATTGTTATTGTGACCGTACTACACACTCGCGTTAGAAGATATCCTATGATAGGACCAGTAACACTGTCTTTCTCATCAAATATGAATTTTAAGAAAGAGACAAAAGGAAATGAGAGATGGCCTTAAGGAGTTTGACATTTAGAATCTCCATTCATCCGTTCATCTAAATTAGCCTTAACACAATTCCTCACCGTCCATCTTATCTTGCGTAGAGAAGGCACACCGAGTATGTGCTCTGGAAGATCATTTGATTTACAACACACAGGTTCACTATGTGGCCATCAATGGAAGGTTTATCTGTCTGTCTGTCTCCCACACACACACACACACACACACGTTCCACCTTAAAATCTAGGAACAAAAGTTTCCCAGATATACAGAAGTTCCCCATTTGTGGCTGCTCTCATACACAGATGAACAAACACAGGGTTCAAGTAACATGTGACAACAATTTGATAGCACATCATGGTGAACAAATTTTCATTTTACAATTTTCCCTTTGAATATACAAATAGATGTAACTGTATTTGATGGTCATGCTGGCATTGATTGGGTAAACTGCTGGGGTATGGGTCTTTAATTTGGCTGCAAGGACAGCCTTCAGGAAATGGGTTTGCTTCACAAATTTTATTAGTAAAAAGCATATAGGAAAAACGATATGTTAATTTATTTATTGATTGTGTCAATGTATTTATTTAAAATGTATTCATTATCTTAGGCAATAATAAAAGTGCCTTTTGTGCTTTGATGCATGACAGCTGAATGTGCAAAGTTTTTGCAAGTATTGAAAATAGATTTTTTTTTATGCTATGTTATATGTTCGATTTTTTTTCCCACTCATTTTTCACTTTTCTACAGGGTGCTGTGCTTTTTTTTTTACCAGCTCCAAATATATATTTTAAGGTATGGATTTGGAAGTGCATCTATTGAAGGTAACTTTCTCTCCACAGGTTTCAAGTCTTTTTGCAGTACATATCATTAAAATGTTTGGGGCAACAATGGTCTTCCTTTTCTATCTTTACCTAGTGTTACACCAACCTTGGAGCAATAGAAACTTGCCCCTGCGTTTCAATGGTACCTTTTTTTTTTAAATGTAACACAAACTTAACCGGATTTGTGAGAGAAGTGTAGAGAGCAATTAGTAATATTATTTTTCTCACACAATAACACTTTATGACCCTGTGCCACCGCTACAAGAGCCCCTGCTGAGTCAGAAGAGCCACAGGCCTCCTCCTGTCCGATCTGCTCCTTCAACACCCCCTCCCTTAACCAGGAAGTCAATGTGAGCCAACACGTCAGAGGAAACGCTTGCTCTCTTTGCCTCATCTTTAGCCAAGTCAGAGGCACCCTTGCCAACAGAGGTGTTGCTGGAATGGAGCGGAACAAGGAAATCCCCAATGCTGATAACATCCCCCCTCCCCTGAGTTGGTTTTCTTATCTCCCTTTTTCACCTTGACTTTTCCCATGCTCCACATGCCTCCCACAAAGCCACACAGCAGACAGACTTTTAATTGCTTTGCCAGGCCTTTACTGCAGCTGTCTTCAGTTTTTGTCTTCAGCAAATGAAATGAATGCTTGATCAGGTTGAGATCAGACGATTGACTCGGCCATTGCAGAATATTCGTCTTCTTTGCCATAAAAAAGTCCTGGGTTTATTTCGCAATATGTTTTGGGTCATTATCAATCTGTAAAGTGAAGCACCTTCCAATCAACTTTGCTGAATTTGTCTGAATCTGAGCAGACAATACAGGTGCTGGTCATAAAATTTGAATATCATCAAAAAGTTGATTTATTTCAGTAATTCCACTCAAAAAGTGAAACTTTTCCACACAGACTGATATATTTCAAGTGTTTATTTCTTTTAATTTTGATGATTATAACTGACAACTATTGAAAACCCCAAATTCAGTATCTCAGATAATTAGAATATTGTGAAAAGGTTCAATATATAAGACACCTGGTGCCACACTCTAATCAGCTAATAAAACCAAAACACCTGCAATGGCCTTTCAATGGTCTCTCAGTCTAGTTCTGTAGGCTACACAATCATGGGGAAGACTGCTGACTTGACAGCTGTCCAGAAGACAGCCATTGACTACATTGCACAAGGAGGGCAAGACACAAAAGGTCATAGCTAAAGAGGCTGGCTGTTCACAGAGCTCTGTGTCCAAGCACATTAATAGAGAGGCGAAGGGAAGGAAAAGACGTGGTAGAAAAAAGTGTACAAGCAATAATGAAAACCGCACCCTGGAGAGGGTTATGAAACTTAACCCATTCAAAAATGTGGGGGAGATTCACAAAAAGTGGACTGCAGCTGGAGTCAGTGCTTCAAGAACCCCCACGCACAGACGTATGCAAGACATGGGTTTCAGCTGTCGCATTCCTTGTGTCAAGCCACTCTAGAACAAGACACAGTGTCAGAAGCGTCTCGCCTGGGCTAAAGACAAAAAGGACTGGACTGCTGCTGAGTTATGTTCTCTGATGAAAGTACATTTTGCCTTTCCTTTGGAAATCAAGGTCCCAGAGTCTGGAGGAAGAGAGGAAAGGCACAGAATCCACGTTGCTTGAAGTCCAGTGTAAAGTTTCCACAGTTGGTGATGGTTTGGAGTGCCATGTCATCTGTTGGTGTTGGTCCACTATGTTTTCTGAGGTCCAAGGTCAACGGAGCCGTCGACCAGGAAGTTTTAGAACACTTCATGCTTCCTGCTGCTGACCAACTTTATGGAGATGCAGATTTCACTTTCCAACAGGAATTGGCACCTGCACACAGTGCCAAAGCTACCAGTACCTGGTTTAAGGACCATGGTATCCCTGTTCTTAATTGACCAGCAAACTCGCCTGACCATAACCCTATAGAAAATCTATGGGGTATTGTGAAGAGGAAGATGTGATAAGCCAGACCCAACACTGCAGAAGAGTTGAAGGCCACTATCAAAGCAACCTGGGCTCTCATAACACCTGAGCAGTGCCACAGACTGATCGACTCCATGCCACGTCGCATTGCTGCAGTAATTCAGGCAAAAGGAGCCCCAACTAAGTATTGAGTGCTGTAGATGCTCATACTTTTCATGTTCATACTTTTCAGTTGGCCAACATTTCTAATAATACTTTTTTTGTATTGGTCTTAAGTAATATAAAAATGTTCGGAGGTACTGAATTTGGGATTTTCATTAGTTGTCAGTTATAATCATCACAATTAAAATAAATAAACACTTGAAATATATCAGTCTATGTGTAATGAATGAACATAATATACACTCACCTAAAGGATTATTAGGAACATTTGTTCAATTTCTCAGTATTGCAATTATCTAATCAACCAATCACATGGCAGTTGATTCAATGCATTTAGGGGTGTGGTCCTGGTCAAGACCATCTCCTGAACTCCAAACTGAATGTCAGAATGGGAAAGAGAGGTGATATAAGCAATTTTGAGCGTGGCATGGTTGTTGGTGCCAGACGGGCCGGTCTGAGTATTTCACAATCTGCTCAGTTACTGGGATTTTCACAATCATTTCTAGGGTTTACATAGAATGGTGTGAAAAGGGAAAAACATCCCGTATGCGGCAGTCCTGTGGGCGAAAATGCCTTGCTGATGCTAGAGGTCAGAGGAGAATGGACTGACTGATTCAAGCTGATAGAAGAGCAACTTTGACTGAAATAACCACTCGTTACAACCGAGGTATGCAGCAAAGCATTTGTGAAGCCACAACACGCACCACCTTGAGGCGGATGGGCTACAACAGCAGAAGACCCCACCGGGTACCACTCATCTCCACTACAAATAGGAAAAAGAGGCTACAATTTGCATGAGCTCACCTAAACTGGACAGTTGAAGACTGGAAAAATGTTGCCTGGTCTGATGAGTCTCAATTTCTGTTGAGACATTCAGATGGTAGAGTCAGAATTTGTCATAAACAGAATGAGAACATGGATCCATCATGCCTTGTTACCACTGTGCAGGCTGATGGTGGTGGTGTAATGGTGTGGGGGATGTTTTCTTGGCACACTTTAGGCCCCTAAGTGCCAATTGGGCATCGTTTAAATGCCACAGTCTACCTGAGCATTGTTTCTGACCACTATGTACCCATCCACTGACAGCTACTTCCAGCAGGACAATGCACCATGTCACAAAGCTCGAATCATTTCAAATTGGTTTCTTGAACATGACAATGAGTTCACCGTACTGAAATGGCCCCCACAGTCACCAGATCTCAACCCAATAGAGCATCTTTGGGATGTGGTGGAACGTGGTGCCCTGGATGTGCATCCCACCAATCTCTATCAACTGCAAGATGCTATCCTATCAATATGGGCCAACATTTCTAAAGAATGCTTTCAGCACCTTGTTGAATCAATGCCACGTAGAATTAATGCAGTTCTGAAGGCGAAAGGGGGTCAAACACAGTATTAGTATGGTGTTCCCAATAATCCTTTAGGTGAGTGTACAAGTTTCACTTTTTGAATGGAATTACTGAAATAAATCAACTTTTTGATGATATTCAAATTTTATGACCAGCACCTGTATATCCCTATACACTTTAGAATCTTCTTTCACATCATCAATAAACACCAGTGACCCAGTGCCATTGGAAGCCATGCACTCCCATGTCATCACACTGCCACCACTGTGTTTGTATGTCTATGTGTTTGAGACCAGCTACAGATGGAGAACTTCACACTTGAGAAATATATCTGTAAAAGGTTTTGAAGGGGAACATCTGTATTAACATCTGCCTCAATACATTTATATTTAATACATTTAAATATATTTATCAATCAATCAGATTTATTTATAAAAGCCCTTTTTAAATCAACAGGTGTCACAAAGTGCTTTTATCAAACACCCGGCCTTAAACCCCAAAAAGCAAACAACAATGGTGTTGAATTTATCTGGCAATTCAAAAGTGCTTTCTAAATAACTTTGTACAGGAAAGAGCATTAACGGCCAATATCAATCACAAAATACATTCCTTAATGATCTGCCTTATGAACATTGTAAAACAGCTGTGTATTACATTATCTACAAATGTAAAATTAAGGCAAAGAAGTCTTTATGGTTAAAGCAATGTTCACCATGAATAATTGCTTTTCCTCAATTAGTCTTTTTTGATTCCTCCTTCAGCTACAAACTTCAGCTCATTCTTTAAAACACAATGGAGAACATGTCCCTTGGATTGTAGCCATTTAATCCAGGGCTAGAATGTCGCTAGGCTTGGGGAATACCTATAGGATTTTTGTTCCAAGGGGAAGGGAAAGACGTTTTTGACAGTAAATTCCCAAGACATGTCAACACAATCAAATTCATTGCGTGGGCTAACGCCTCAAAACACCTTAAATCAGTCAAATGCATTGTTTGCGAGTCGCTTATATAGGTGCTCACTAGAATAATGCCTTCAGTGCAACACGGTTGCAAGCTAGGAGAAGATTGCTGCAAAATCTATAAATTAAACCCCATAAAAATATGTGGACCTATGTTGCATTTGTGGTGAACCACATCAGTCTTTGAGAAACAAATATTTTTTCCTGGGTACATCATTTTTATTGTGACCGGACTACACACTCGCGTTAGAAGATATCCTATGATAGGACCAGTAACGCTGTCTTTCTCATCAAATATGAGTTTTAAGAAAGAGACAAAAGGAGAGGAGAGATGGCCTTAAGGAGTTTGACATTTAGAATCTCCATTCATCCGTTCATCTAAATTAGTTTTCATACTATTCCTCACCGTCCATCTTTTCTTGCGTAGAGAAGGCACAATGAGTATGTGCTCGGGAAGATCATGTGAAGACAATTTGATAGCACATTATAGTGAACACGTTTTACAATTTTCCCTTTGAATGTACAAATAGATGTAACTGTATTTGATGGTCATGCTGGCATTGATTGAATAAACTGCCGGGGTAAGGGATGGGAAATGGGTTTGCTTCACAAATGTTATTAGTAAAAAGCATATAGGAAAAATGATATGTTAATTTATATGTATTTATTGATTGTGTCAATGTTACAACAACCTTAGAGCAATAGAAACTTGCCCCCGTGTTTCAATAGTACTTTTTCGTTTGAAATGTAACACAAATCTTAACTGGATTTGTGAGAAAAGTGTATCAGACTGTGTCATAGAGAGCAATTAGTAATTGTTATGCCTTTTTTTTCTCACACAATAACACTTTATGACCCTGTGCCACCGCTACAAGAGCCCCTGCTGAGTCAGAAGAGCCACAGGCCTCCTCCTGTCCAATCTGCTCCTTCTACACCCCCTCCCTTAACCAGGAAGTCAATGTGAGCCAACACGTCAGAGGAAACGCTTGCTCACTTTGCCTCATCTTTAGCCAAGTCAGAGGCACCCACGCCAACAGAGGTGTTGCTGGAATGGAGCGGCACAAGGAAATCCCCAATGCTGATTACATCCCCCCTCCCCTGTGTTGGTTTTCTTATCTTCCTTTTTCACCTTGTCTTTTCTCATGCTCCACTAATGAACTTCACACTCAGACACAGAACACTACTCACCCCCAACCATGCCTCCCACAAAGCCACACAGCAGACAAAGCCACATTGCTTTGCCAGGCCTTTACTGCAGCTGTCTTTAGTTTTTGTCTACAGCAAATAAAAAGCCTGCTTGATCAGGTTGAGATCAGACGATTGACTCGGCTATTGCAGAATATTCCTCTTCTTTGTAATAAAAAAGTCCTGGGTTTATTTCGAAATATGTTTTGGGTCATTATCAATCTGTAAAGTGAAGAGCCTTCCAATAATTTTTGCTGAATTTGGCTGAATCTGAGCAGACAATATATCCCTATACACTTTAGAATTCATCTGGCTGCTTTTCATCTTCTGTCACATCATCAATAAACACCAGTGACCCAGTGCCATTGGAAGCCATGCACTCCCATGTCATCACACTGCCACCACTGTAATTTATAGATGGATCCGAAAACCAGTCAGTATCTGGTGTGACCACCATTTGCCTCACGCAGTGCAACACATCTCCTTCGCATAGAGATGATCAGGTTGTTGATTGTGGCCAGTTGAATGTTGGACCACTCCTCTTCAGTGGCTGTGCAAAGTTGCTGGATATTGGCAGGACCTGGAACACGCTGTTGTATACGCTGATCCAGAGCCTCCCAAACTTGCTCAATGGGTGACGTGTCCGGTTAATATACTGGCAATGCAAGAACTGGGATGTTTTCAGCTTCCAGGAATCAATTCGCAATATACTGTTGAAGCCTGATATGGATTTATATGAGAAAGCTAAAAGATAATCTGATATTTTACAAAATTCTTTTGACTGTTGTGAGACAGGGGGATCTTGATACAAACACACTGACTTTAATTCTACCCGGGTCTGAGACTGGGACTGATGTAGTAAACGTGACTGAGACTAAGCAAACTGTTGACCAAAATGCTAACCTTGTTGATTACATTTTGGATAATGTGCCTGCGAGGCGTAGGAACAATGTTGAATACAGTCTTAATACAATGCACAGGTCTAAAGATTTGACTTCATGGACTTCAAATGGTGAATTCCTTTTCAAAGGAGATATAATCAAGGGTTCGCACCTGTTTGATATGGTAAAGTGTGACAGCAACCAATAAAATTGCTGAAGATAGAAGGCCATTGGGTTAGGGGGATGTTTTTAGAGGCCATCGCATGTCTCAACATGCCTTTTACAACTACTCCAAATTAGCTTATAAGGCGTAAAATCAATTTGTATAAACAATTGTCTGGCGACACAATGGATCATTTAGCCTGTCCCCCAGCAACTGGTTAACAACCAACCAAAGCTTTCTTTGTACCCCCTACCACAGACCCCACAAAATGGCTTTTATTTTAATGTCTTTATTTTATGCTTGTTTTATCATTTGTGATTCATTGTCTAAGTGTATATTTTACCTTGAATTATTGTTCTATGAAAAGTACTATGTAAACAATGATGTGCTTTTACAAATGGTTTTATTGCTGACATACACATGATTTAAACCTTTAGCCATTAAGGTTTGAAATTACATTTCTTTTTTTGTGTAACTTCCTGTAAAACTGTCATTGTCCACCAATCCTATGACAATACATTTTGGTAGAGGTCCTAAAATCAGGTTTTCCTGGTTGCAAACCCGACCCCCCCCGGTGAACTAAATGTCTTCATAAACACTCTTTCAATTGGGTACTTGGCTGTGGTTGAGAGTAGCGCTTGATCACAGCTGGTGAAACAGACACTTTTTTTAACAAATAATGAGGCAGATAATATACGCAAAAGATAACGCACATCCCCTGACCCCATAAGGCAGAACTCGTCTTTACCGCGTATCATCCTAACCTTTATGTCAACGCCGTTTAACATTAGTTCCACGTGGGCTGACGACATCAAGCCCAGGAGAGACATGACCGCGTAAACACACACCTTGCGTAACGGCCGGATGTATGCCAAGGCCTGCAGAGTGGCCTCTCTATGCACCTCGGACACTCGAGCCCTCAAAGATACTGTGGATAGCTGGAGTCCCAGAAATACCACCAGTTGACTGGTGATGGGAAATTGGCATGAGAAACTTAACACAACACAGATGTGCTGACTAACTCTGAAAGAAGGACCAGAGACAGGACGTGTTGCCTGTTACTGATGGGCCCCACACATCCTGTCCATACCTCCTGTTAGGAGTTGCCATGTGACTGACATAGGCTACATGGATAGAAAGATGGACTGCAGCCCTCCCGTTGTAATTTCGAAAATGGCGAAATCCTTGACCTATGAGATCAAAAAGAGTTTGAAAATAGATGACTGTCACCAAGAGATAATTCAAAAATATGCCATTGTTCCAGAAGAAGATTTTTTGAGTTTTTTTGATATACAGAAAATATGGGAAGAAATTCAAAGAATGCCTGATGAATTACAAAAAACACAGTGGTCGTTGATTGTGTTATCAGAAATTGAAAAATGGAATGATAAATTCCTCAAAGATGAATGAGAAATAATGTGTCCGGGCGTCGGCTGAACAAATGGCTGAACTGGATAAGTTGGAAAAAGGAACTGGAAACGTTGAAAGCAGGAACAACATCTAAAGACACTCAAAGCCCATTGAAAAAGAAACCAGGATCATGTCACTATTGTGGAATCATTGGATATTGGCAGGATGAGTGTCGCAAGAAGAAGAAGAAGAACCAAAGGAAAAGAACAGGATGAACAGACAGTTGGAACATGAGACATTTTGACCACATTCCGATCAGCAGCAAGGAAAGATCTCCCATGTATGGAATTCAGGAATCAAAAACAGAGAATTTTCTGCTGATACCGGGAACTGACGTGAGCTTATAATCATTGATTAAGAGTTTTAAATGTGTTTCCAAAAATGTATCGAACCTAAATATTGAGTAGAGCTGGAACTTATCAAGGAAATCTGATCACTTCCCTTGATAATGACCATGCTTATTCAAGTGAATATTAATTTGAAAGCACTTTGATGGTATATAGCATGTTTTAAAAAGCATTTGAAATAGCCTGTTTTTTTCTGTCATGCTTGAACATGTTTTAATAGGTATTCAAGGAATAGCCTGTTTTGTTGTGCTTTGTCATGTTCACTATGTAAATTTAAATCAAACATATTTATTGCATTGATGATAATGTTTAAAACCGTAAGGCATCAAGGAGTGTCTCACTACAGGCTTTAACACGTGGGTACATCTAACCCTAGTGATAAATTAGAAATTGGTACAATGATGATTGTGTAATCTGGTAAAATAGTCTCATGGTTTTCTTACAAAAGGTTAAAATATTGTGTTTTCTCTCTCCTTATATATAATATCAGTGATAGAATGAAGAATCCACATGGTGATAATCTTTAACGTTAAGAAGACACGCTGTGTCCCATGAGGACTGAATATGAATCCAAAACAGCCATAGGCCTTTACAGAGGGTTTCCACCAAGTTGGAATGTGTGTGTGTTCTCTCTCTCTCTCTGCCTTGTCACAGGACAACTGGTGAGAGGGAAACAATACACATAGGGTAATCATTTATTTATGTAGACACATGGCTTTCCATGTGCACTGAATTTGATTCTAATATATGTTATACATTGGTTTTAGACAAAAGATTGAGATTAAAGTCTCAAATTATGACAAAAAGATTGAAAACTGCCAAAAGCGAGTTTATCCCCTACGATAAAATGTTATATTTTATTTTGAATGTGTAATTGGCTTTGGTTAATTGGGAACATTTTAATTTGTTAGTTTTTTGTGTTTCTCTTACAACTAAGGTGAAATTTGTGTTTATAGAAAGATACTAAAAAGTTGACTGACTAAAATGGTCCGTTGGTTCAGAGAGCAGCACAGGGGGGAGGAGTGCTTGAGCCAACACCCCCACACACCCCCACACACCTCCACACCCTGGGATAGCCAGAGTAACATAGGCTTACTTGGGTGGTCATGTCTGTTTTTGGTTTAGTCATAATTTTCACCAATGTTTTGGAATGTCCACCAGAATGTTGATGTATAGATATGACAAGCATATTTTTACAAACTGCACACAAAACTAGAGATGGGTAGGACAGTAAATCTGAACCTTCACTTAACAAAGGAATCGGCTTAGTTGAAAGAATAACATATGTTGCTACAGACAGTCTGAGGACCATGTACGGATTTTTAATATGTGGAAACCTAAATTTCATATACATTTTAAATAATCCATTTGGCCTTTATTTATGGCTAGCCATGAGTGGGTGAACTCAAGGGCACCAGGAAGGGGGGCAGACCCCTAGGATGACCCCAAACAACCTCTCCCATTAAATCAGGGAAGCCTATTTCTAAGGGTTAAAGTTGAGTGTTCAGACTGGTCTCAACTGTGGTAATTTCTTCAACATAAGCAAATTCAGTTTTGGGATGATCAAACATTGAGTAGAGGTTAGAGAAATGTTCTACTCAATAGCTTTAAAATTGAAATGTATGACTTTTGACCAAAAGTCATCCTCCATTTTTGATGACAGAATAATTTTGATGTTAGTAGAACCACAGACATGGTATAAGTTGTGATTTAGTGTTTGGCTGAATGCCACTATTTGGAATTAAAATGAATCAAAGTTGGAGAATTTTACTTAAATGTAGAAGGTTAATCAAGACATTGTTTGTCACAAGGTAGTTTGGTCGTTGCCTTTGAAAATGCTAAATTTGGGTGTTGTAGATATGCTAATACAATCGCCCTGGTGGTTGCAGTAGGTATACCACTGGAACATGGGCTGGAGTTTTCTCCTACAACTTAGGTGCGCAGCTTATCCCCTATTGGGCAAACCAATTTAGTTAGGCATGTGCCAAGAAACTTCAGGATATTATAAATGCATGATTGCCAATTAAATAATTTGAGAGCAGTTTAGCTGTGTCACTGGGTTACATTCCTTCGCACAAGGCCGTGATGCACATTGATGTCTTTGTGTTAGTGAATGTTTGTGTTTTTAAAATGTTCACCTTGTTGTTTTTGATGAATATACAGTATGCAACTCTATATCAAATGGATTCTAGATCCATCCCTGTTACCAGTTCTCTATTTTTACATGTCCATCCCAAAATGATGGCCAGTATGGGCTCAGGATGGCGCCTCCTGTGGCCATATTCGCCATGAATCTGCTTTCACTCATGGTGTCGCTTTCCATTGACTTAATGAAGTGAAAGCAGGGGAGATGTATGATATGATAACTGATTATGATTGGAAAGAGTTGAGCTTAGGGCTCAAAGCAAATCAAATTGGTACTTAAAAGGAGTTACATCAAAAATGGTTACATCTATGTTATTCCACTATTAAAATGTTAGACCTTACGTCAAACAAACAGTTTCCAAATAAACAACTAAAACAAATCCTAAGAAAATAATATGTTAAACATAACAGATTCCAATGCACCATTATAACTATGCAAACATAGTTATAATGTTTGCATAGTTATAATGGTGCATTGGAATCTGCTGGGTCAAATCTGTTCCAAATCCTCCTGACCACTTACATGGCAGAACGATGCCAGGGTCAGATCACTTGGCTTCACATTCCATTTCCAGATGAATTTTCGACAGCAAGATGAGAGGAGAGTCCTGAGGGACTCCACATACTACAGGTCAGAGAACCACGGGCCAGTTGACTGGAAAGACTCCACATACTACAGGTCAGAGTACCACGGGCCAGTTGACTGGAAAGACTCCACATACTACAGGTCAGAGAACCACGGGCCAGTTGACTGGAAAGGTCACATGGTCCCATCACAGTGGAAGACACTGTTGTGGTGTTTATCTTGAATTAGTGAAGTTTTGGAGACTCACTGTTCCATTATACACCTACACTGACTTGTTAGGACAACCAGGCAATTTGCTGGGTCCACATCACACTGACTGCAATAACTGATATTGGAACTTCATATCACTGATGCAAGAAAGAGAAGACTGAAGACAAGAACTACAGGACATTTGATGAGAATTTAGGTTCAATCCTAACAATCAATAGTTTTCCTAAAGGGACCGGTATTTTGATCTTTTATGTATGTTCATTCCTCACAAGGCAGGTAGAGGACTACACATGATCAATACCCAAACATTGGTAATTGATACTTGTTTTTCGTGAAGTTGCTTAATAGTCATAATTTCAACAGCTATCATGATATGTTTAATAGTGCCATATTCCTTTTCAAAGGTAGAAACTGTCACTAGTACATTCATTGGAGTTGTGTTGTGTTACGTTCAAGATATGTTGGGTTGTTGCTATGATGTTGATGAATGAATCATGATATGGACAAGGGGGGACTTTGATTGTTTAAAGGGTTAATTGGCAATGATTTATGCATTTCATTAATATGTCATGTTAGGTCTGTTTCTGTTGGACACTGGTTAGACTGATAGTAGCCTGGGACTTGATGCGTATGGTAAAGATTGATCATGATGGTCAGTACGATTGCAGTACCATACAGTGCTGTGTCAGGGCAAGCTGTGTCCATTGCATCTTTTTTTCATTTCATTTAAGGAATAATAAAGCCTCATAGGCCAGAAAATCCTTTTTATTATTTTTCTTTATTGTTTTTTTTACAGAAGTGTTTGGACCTGTTCAGTTCATTAGGAATTGGATTGTACTTATATTTTGTTTGTTTAATCAACATGTAATGATTAGTTATCACATGTTTGAAGGGGGGACTGATGGGAAATTGGCATGAGAAACTTAACACAACACAGATGTGCTGACTAACTCTGAAAGAAGGACCACAGACAGGACGTGTTGCCTGTTACTGATGGGCCTCACACATCCTGTCCATACATTCTGTCCATTCCTCCTGTTAGGAGTTGCCCATGTGACTGACATAGGCTATATGGATAGGTCCATTGACCATAGGTTGGAACATACCATACAAGGGTTTGTTATAGGATAAACCTTTCTTATTGGAGGGTATTGGAATGTGTAATGGTTGGTAATGACCACTGGCCACCTCCTATGTATTCTGGCATAAAGACAGTATTGCCTCTGTAATTATGGAGGAGAGAGAATTGAGAAATGGAAGGAAAACATCATAGACTCATGCTGAATAAAGATGGCTCTCCCCTTACTTCTGGTTGCATTTATTTTGTTCATGGATCAAACTTGGACAGAATCTAACACTGGGCTGAGGAACACTCTTCTTCCAGTTCACCGCAAAGTCCAGGCGAGTGAGCTGTTACCATCCAGAACGTGTGAACTGTTCTTCCTCGATAGCGCTTTTATTTCTCAGCACACAAATCCATGCATATTTGCTAAATACATCTATGAATGGTTAACATAAATTTCATGTTATCGTTTTCCACAATGTAAGCACTCATGTCAACCAAATCCACCTGACATTGTGAATTCATATCATGAACAATAACTCTATTTCTTTGAAAATGTATAGCTACAGGCCTGTCTAGGGTGTATGTATCCTGGGCTAGCAGCCAGTCATCGTCCTCGCCATTTCTGAGGATCTCCCCGGTTTTCTCCAAGTACGCTCTTTTCAAATCCTCTCTACCCACATAAGCACCAGGGTTTGCCGGGTTTTAGTAAATACTTTTCATAACCTGCTCAGGCATCGTAGAGCTTTCGGGCAATAATGAAAATTAATACATGTTTAACATCGTTTTATTTCAGTTTTCAAAATTACACATCATCCAAGAAGTTCAGAAAATTTGCACAAACATTTCAGATTATTAAAACGTTTTATAACGACATGGTCATGATCATTAAAAGGTCTACAAACTTCAATACCGCTCTTGATAGCTTTGTGCATCAACTGTTTAATTGCTAGAACCACATAGGATTTGTTTATATACATGTAAACACGAACAATTAAGTTACCCTTTCTTAGACAACAGACTCTTTGCTTTCGACGCACCACTGCATCGCATACAGCACCCTCATTAAATGCATCCATGTATTCATCACTCATTCAATGCATCCATGTATTCATCCCTGTTCTGTCTCTGTCTCTGTCTCTGTCTCTGTCTCTGTCTCTGTCTCTGTCTCTGTCTCTGTCTCTGTCTCTGTGTGACATTTGGCTCCAACTTGAGCTCATGCAGAAAGTTCTCAGCGGCCACGTGAACATCGGTCAGCGGTGCGTGAAAGCCCGATGCGTTCAAAGCCTTGACCAACACATGTTTCAGTCGCGGTGTTAAAACGGTCTCCACAATGTCATTGTAATGGGTCTCAAAAATTAATCAGTCTGATCGAGACAAGATTGTCTTTTCTGGCTTGGGTGGTCCACTTCACATCCGATGAATGCTTTGTGGAGAATAGCTGCAACAGTGTTTTCCAGATTCATACCCAATGTTGCTTTGATGATGTGTTTGTCCATTTTGTGATAACTCTTTTTGTGATAATTCTTTGCCTTCAAACTCTTGTTCAATCCAATGGTAGTTTCTTGTTGGGTATGCCGATGGAATTGAGCTGTCGGGGTCAGGGCTTCCGTAGAAGGCTTCAGAGTTGTCATCTCAGGCGTCACACAGCCAGTTCTCAGCCTTGAGTAGTCACAGGCGGTATGTCTGTTTTTATGCTGTGTTGAGGACAGTGTTAGTTTAAGGCGGGGCTTCAGGGTCTTACGTCAGCTGAACAGTCCGCAGTCGCAGTCACAATCCAACCTGCTGCCATTTTCCCGGAAAGTGATTTATACTGTTTCATCCCCTCAACAACTTTAAACAATACTGTATTAAGGATGCCCTGTTTTGGCCCAAAATAAATCACTTTCTGAAAGGTGTTCCATAAAATGGCATTAAAAACCACTTGATCAGTCTTACCAGCCTTAAACTCTTGGCCTATGGGTAATTCATAAAATGAAACCTCCGGTATCTCTGGATTGAAAATATATCCACCGATCTGACCGTTGTCCAACCTCCAATCCTGTGCCAACATATCCTGGTGCAGATGATGGATTTGTGTTAAACTCTGCATCGATTTCTTGGGTGCTGCCATGTTGATTGCATCTCTGCTGTCCATTTGTAATTTTATACCAAATTAGAAGAGCTGCGTTTAAGTTGTTAGCTTTCAAAGGTGTTTCACCCCAAACATTGATTGCCGCACAATCCGCCATGTTTTGTATTGTGTAGGTAAGTTTACTCAGGCAATTTCTGAAACCTGATGCATTCTTACTGATTAAAGGACTGAGTCCCATTGTTTAGATAGGTAGTAATAGAAGAGAAGGAATGTGGTCCTTTGGGGGAAGTAAGATCAGTTGGCCCCTTTAGATAAACACAGTAGTAAACATTATGGCAGGAAGGATAAGGTGGGGGAGGACAGCATTTGGCTTGTGAGATAAGACAAAGGGAATATGTTTTATTGACATGAGACAGATGGCAGCATCTTACCACACCCCTTTTCCTCCCTTATATACTGTTGAATTACCTGTATGGAGTTAGACTCCTTGGATGATTATGTTTGTAAGCGTTTGACGCGTCTCTCTTATTTGCAAATAATTAATGAACTTTTAATTGTGCCCGGAGAATTTTGTCTCTGTTTCTTACTCCTAACCCTTCCAGATCTCTGTCAGCGATATAGCGGATGGTGCTCATTTGCATTTATTTATGAAAATTGAATCGCCATAATCGTCCGATTCCAATGGTATATTATTTGTAGCCACTTCCTTGAAGCGTTCCGTGTATAATTTGGGTTGTCTGTGTATAGTTTGGGTTGCTATGGGAACTTTTCACCAGGCAACGACATTGACCATGCATCTTAGAAAGGCTAATGTGTAGACAAGAATAGGGATTACAAGGGTGTACATCACTATATATGATGTTTTGAACCATAATACATTGTTTGTATTATAAATATGATATAAAAATAAATATTTAGTCCACATAGTATGGGGGTGTTCCTGAGTTTTTGGGAAGAAGTTGGTAATTTTTCTGAGTTTATAAAAGTCCAAACGTAACTAGCGATCTACTGCTGCCATCTGCTGGCCGTTTTGCTCCATTACATGGAGAAAAAAAAGTGAGATGAGATAATAATCTTTCATTTTATTGTGTTTTATTTCTAGGTAGAAGAACCACATTTTTTGGGGGTGCCTATATTTTTTACCTTCTATTATTTCATTATTTTCAACCCAATTACAGTGTAATTTGATAGTAAAGGCATGAAAGTATGAGGAAATACCATTGACACAAAACTTCATAATGCTTTCAAAATAAAATCTTTATGCTGAATGGCAGAAATGTCTTCCGAAAATGATTTTTTGCCTTTCAAAAAGATGAGTTTTATAAATAGTGACCCAGAAGTCTGTTTTTATGTGTTTATATTGTAGCCAGAGGGGTTGTTATTACCAGGATATATCATTATATGTTGTATCTGTTACAGAAATAAATCTAGGACCCAAAATGTCCAAGTAGTGAAATCTGGCCGAAATTCCCACGGACCATAGTGTCGGAATTACCATCACAATGACCATCACTGTTGTCTGCGTTGTTTAAATACAGACCATGCCAATCATCCCATAAAACACGAAAGGTTAACAACAACCAGTTGTAAGACATCTGTTATAGCACTTGTCAGAAGATATAATCTTGGGGGATAAAATAGAATTGCTGGACCCCGGCACCCTTTTGTTGAACACCAAACATCTCGCTGCTGATATAACACTTATTCATTGCCTGGGAATTTAACATTCCGGAGCCCTAAGACCCATTTGCTAGGCATCAAACATTACGCACCTGTTATACAGAGGTGGAAAGAGTAACAAAATGTTGTACTCAAGTAAAAGTACTGTTACTTAAGTGAAATTTTACTGAAGTACAAGTAAAGTTACCAATCTAAAAATGTACTCAAGTAAAAGTAAAAAGTAGCTCATTAAAAATGTACTCAGAGTAAAAGTTACCGAGTTACTTTTTTAACAACTGGGTGGGGTGCGGGATTCTAGTGTAGTTAAAAAAGACAAAGGGAAATAAATAACAGACCTGTTGAATAACAAAACATCAAATGAACAACGTGGTATATTATTTTCTGTATATCTTTACACTATGAACTTTTTGTTTGAGTAGCAGTTGGTTTTCAATGTTAGTAGATTTCATCCTTGCCCGCTTTGCAGTGAATAACAGTCTGGCTTTTCTCGCCATCCATCCATCCATCTTCTTCCGCTTATCCGGGGCCGGGTCGCGGGGGCAGCAGTCTAAGCAGGGATGCCCAGACTTCCCTCTCCCCAGACACTTCCTCTAGCTCTTCCGGGGGGACACCGAGGCGTTCCCAGGCCAGCCGGGAGACATAGTCCCTCCAGCGTGTCCTAGGTCTTCCCCGGGGTCTCCTCCCGGTGGGACGGGACCGGAACACCTTCCCAGGAAGGCGTTCCGGAGGCATCCGAAAAAGATGCCCAAGCCACCTCAGCTGACCCCTCTCGATGTGGAGGAGCAGTGGCTCTACTCTGAGCTCCTCCCGGGTGACCGAGCTTCTCACCCTATCTCTAAGGGATCGCCCAGCCACCCTGCGGAGAAAACTCATTTCGGCCGCCTGTATCCGGGATCTTGTCCTTTCGGTCATGACCCAAAGCTCATGACCATAGGTGAGAGTAGGAACGTAGATTGAATGGTAAATCGAGAGCTTCGCCTTGCGGCTCAGCTCTTTCTTCACCACGACAGACCGATACATCGACTGCATTACTGCAGAAGCTGCACCGATCCGTCTGTCAATCTCCCGTTCCATCCTTCCCTCACTCGTGAACAAGACCCCTAGATACTTAAACTCCTCCACTTGAGGCAGGCACTCTCCACCAACCAGAAGTGGGCAAGCCACCCTTTTCCGACTGAGGACCATGGCCTCGGATTTGGAGGTACTGATTTTCATCCCCACCGCTTCACACTCGGCTGCAAACCGTCCCAGTGCATGCTGAAGGTTCTGGTTAGAAGAGGCCAACACGACAACATCATCTGCAAAGAGCAGAGACGAAATCGTGTGGTCCCCAAACCTGACACCCTCCGGCCCCTGGCTGCGCCTAGAAATTCTGTCCATAAAAATTACAAACAGAACCGGTGACAAAGGGCAGCCCTGCCGGAGTCCAACATGCACTGGGAACAAGTCTGACTTACTGCCGGCAATGCGGACCAAGCTCCTGCTTCGGTTGTATAGGGACCTGACAGCCCTTAGCAAAGGACCCAGGACCCCATATTCCCCAAGCACCCTCCACAAGATGCCGCGAGGGACACAGTCGAATGCCTTCTCCAAATCCACAAAACACATGTGGATTGGTTGGGCAAACTCCCATGAACCCTCCAACACCCCGTAGAGGGTATAGAGCTGGTCCAGTGTTCCACGGCCCGGACGAAAACCACACTGTTCCTCCTGAATCCGAGGTTCTACTATCGGCCGTATTCTCCTCTCCAGAACCCTGGCATAGACTTTCCCGGGCAGGCTGAGAAGTGTGATCCCCCTATAGTTGGAACACACCCTCCGGTCCCCCATCTTAAAAAGAGGGACCACCACCCCGGTCTGCCATCCCAGAGGCACTGTCCCCGACCGCCACGCGATGTTGCACAGGCGTGTCAACCAAGACAGCCCCACAACATCCAGAGACTTGAGGTACTCAGGGCGGATCTCATCCACCCCCGGTGCCTTGCCACCGAGGAGTTTCTTGACCACCTCTGTGACTTCAGCCCGGGTGATGGACGAGCCCACCTCTGAGCCCTCATCCTCTGCTTCCTCAATGGAAGACATGTCAGCGGGATTGAGGAGATCCTCGAAGTACTCCTTCCACCGCCCGACGACATCCTCAGTTGAGGTCAACAGCTGTCCACCTCTACTGTAAACAGCGTTGGTAGGGCACTGTTTCCCTCTCCTGAGGCGCCGGATGGTTTGCCAGAATCTCTTCGAGGCCAGCCGATAGTCCTTCTCCATGGCCTCACCGAACTCCTCCCAGGCCCGAGTTTTTGCCTCCACAACCACCCGGGCTGCAGCCCGCTTGGCCTGTCGGTACCCGTCAGCTGCCTCAGGAGTCCCACAAGCCAACCAGGCCTGATAGGACTCCTTCTTCAGCTTGACGGCATCCCTTACTTCCGGTGTCCACCACCGGGTTCGGGGATTGCCGCCTCGACAGGCACCGGAGACCTTACGGCCACAGCTCCGAGCGGCCGCTTCGACAATGGCGGTGGAGAACATGGTCCACTCGGACTCAATATCTCCAACCTCCCTCGGGATCCAGTCGAAGCTCTGCCGGAGGTGGGAGTTAAAGATCTCTCTGACAGGAGACTCGGCCAGACGTTCCCAGCAGACCCTTACAGTACGCTTGGGCCTGCCGAGTCTGTCCAGCTTCCTCCCCCGCCATCGGATCCAACTCACCACCAGGTGGTGATCAGTTGACAGCTCTGCCCCTCTCTTCACCCGAGTGTCAAAGACATACGGCCGCAGGTCAGATGAGACGACAACAAAGTCGATCATCGACCTGCGGCCTAGGGTGTCCTGGTGCCACGTGCACTGATGGACACCCTTATGTTTGAACATGGTGTTCGTTATGGACAAACTGTGACTAGCACAGAAGTCCAATAACTGAACACCACTCGGGTTCAGATCAGGGGGGCCGTTCCTCCCAATCACGCCCCTCCAGGTGTCACTGTCGTTGCCCACGTGGGCGTTGAAGTCCCCCAGTAGAACAATAGAGTCCCCAGTCGGAGCACTTTCCAGCACCCCTCCCAGAGACTCCAAGAAGGTCGGGTACTCTGCACTGCCGTTCGGCCCGTAGGCACAAACAACAGTGAGAGACCTATCCCCGACCCGTAGGCGCAGGGAAACGACCCTCTCGTTCACCGGGGTAAACTCCAACACATGGCGGCAGAGCTGGGGAGCTATGAGCAAACCCACACCAGCCCGCCGCCTCTCACCATGGGCAACTCCAGAGTGGTGAAGAGTCCATCCTCTCTCAAGGAGTGTGGTTCCAGAGCCCAAGCCGTGCGTAGAGGTGATCCCGACTACCTCTAATCGGAACCTCTCAACCTCACGCACTAACTCAGGCTCCTTCCCCGCCAGCAAGGTGACATTCCACGTCCCTAGAGCCAGTTTCCGTGTCCAGAGATCGGGTTGTCTAGGCCCCTGCCTTCGACTGCCGCCCGATCCTCTTTGCACCGGCCCCTTATGGTCCCTCCTGTGGGTGGTGAGCCCACGGGAGGGCGGCCCCACGTCACCCGTTCGGGCTGAGCCCGGCCGGGCCCCATGGGGGAAGGCCCGGCCACCAGGCGCTCGCATTCGAGCCCCAACCCCGGGCCTGGCTCTGGGGTGGGGCCCCGGCTGCGCCATACCGGGCGACGTCACTGTACTCAAAATTGAATTCTTCATTAAGGGGTTTTGAACCGCTCTTAGTCTGACCCGTCGCCTAAGACCTGTTTGCCTTGGGAGACCCTACCAGGGGCATATAGCCCCAGACAACATAGCTCCTAGGGTCACTCGGGTACTCAAACCCCTCCACCACGTTAAGGTGGCAGTTCTTGGCTTTTCTCACCAAAAACACTAAATGCCTTGATAAAGTTTGAGCCGCTGTCTGTTGTGGTTCTTACCACTTTTCTCCTTATTCTGTACTGACAATGAATGTCATCAAGAGTGCCTGCCAGGACATCAATGGTGTGTGACCCTCTCAATCTCTGGCAAGCAAGTGCGGCGGATCTCCTCTCCAAGGTTTCCTCATCAATCCAATGAGCTGTCACCCCTATGAAACTTTGCTGGGACGCAGTCCAGCAATCAGTAGTCGTGGCAACATAGCTGACTTTACTGAGGTGTGACAGCAAAGTCTTCTTCAACTGAATGGCAGCATCATCAATTCTGGACCGGAGAGTGGGTCTGGATATGACTTTGCACTGTGGATTCAGTGCAAGTAAAAGTTCTTTAAAAGCAGGTTGTTCAACCAAAGAAAATGGATGAATACCATCACAAATAAAGTTGATCATGAGCTTGTCAACCTTTGCCTGTGACACATGTTTGTTTGCACCCAGTGCAAATACGTCACTTATTTTTGCTTGCTCGGCTGGGATTTCTGGTGGTTCCAGGGTTCGCTTCCGTGTTGCCACAAAGTCACTGAAGGCCTTCAGCTTTGATGGATGTTTTCTCTTGTAGATGTATTGATTGTATGAGTTAGTGAACTGTTGTAAGCTGTTGTAACCAATGTAGATGTATTGATTGTATAAGTTAGTGAACTTTTATGAGCTGTTGTAACCAATGAAACAAAATATTAATTGTTTGTAATATGAGCTGAAACTGAAGGAGCAAGTAGGAGAATGAGAAACCCTGTTCAAGCGGTTGCCGGGGAGAGAAAGATTTAGTATGTCTGTTTTGTGAAAAACAGGTCACAGGTCAGAGACACACACACATAGTCGGACAGACAAGACAGAAACCAGAAGGGGGGCTAGGGGATACTTGCAGTTATCCTATAAGTGGCACACACTTTGTAAGTTAACGCCTCTATCTTTTTGGGCGTAGTAGAAGTATAAAATTATCTGTTGAATGTTGATCCTTAGACATTGTGTGGCGACACGTCCAAAAGCTTTTGTAATAAACGGAATATGCGGTACGGTAATTGACCTGACTCCTGGTGTTTTATTTTCCTTTCCAACAAACCAACTCGGGGAAGTGTTAGACTTCAACAATGTATTAAGCAAATATGCATGGATTCGTGTGATGAGACAAAAAAGCACCATTGAGGTAAAGCGAGCATTTGAAGACATATTAAAAGAAGGAAGAATACCACAAAAAGTCCAAATAGAGTTTTTTTATTCACATTTAGAAATACAACATAAAACATTTTGCTACAGGAAATGATGTCAAAGCGAGTATCATTCAGAGATTTCATTAAAAAAAAAAATCATGAATGTAGAGGTATCTCACAGCTGCCAACACTCATCGCTATGTTGAGGTTATTCAAGACTTAGTTCATGGTTACAACCATAGCTACCATCGGTCTATTAAGATGAAGCCTGCTGACGTTTGTTAAGAAAATGTTAGACTACTTCTCAAGAACCTGTATGGCACAACAATAATGAGAAATGGTAATCAAAGTTCCGGGTTGGGGATACTATGAGAAGTTGAGAGGAGCGTTTACAAAAGGCTATGAAAAAGGCTACACAGATTAATATTTGCCAATAACAGAATGCATTCTGTGGGTACCTCCTGTATATAGAATAAAAGATTACAATGGTGATGTGATAGTTGGGATTGTTTATGAACAGGAATTACTGAAAATAATTGTGGCTAAGGATAAAACTTTTAAAGTGGAAGCAGTTTTGGATGAGAAAGTACAGAAAGGTAAGAAAAACAATCTTTTGAAATGGCTTGGTTGGCCTGAGAAATTCAACAGCTGGATACCATCAGAACAAGTCCTTGACCTAGAAACTGGATAAAACGTAATTTACATTGACTGCGATCAGCATGGGTGAAGGTGGTTTCTTCATAACGCTGCCCAGTAACTCGTCGAGACATGTCTATCCAAACAATTTGAGTTTGAGCTATACCACAAAATTTGCCAAAGATATAGATTTGAAAGGTGATTGGGAAGTATCTTTGATAGAATTCCAATACCCGCATACGTGGAAGACTTTTACATGGGGTGAAAACACATTTGAACTACATGACTCCAATAATGACAAAAGTTGGAAATATGAACTCAACACTGGTTATTACATTGGCATAGGAAAACTAGTGAGATCAACAGTTATATAAAACCACATGGTGTATGGGTGGGGTATGATGAATAAAAGAACAGAATGTTTCTAAAAGCTGAGCCCCATTTCAGTTTGAAATTTAGTGCAAAACTGATATTATACAGATATTAGGCTTAAAACCAGGCGAGCAGTGGTACGCCTCATGGTACAGAACATTCCCCACGGATATTCTGTCAGGATTCAACACTCTATACATCTACACAGATATAATTGATTATCAACGCGTTGGTGACAGTCATGCCCCGCTGTGAAGAACTGTACATATTGCAGGGAAAAAGAACGAAGTTGTCACAGTGACGTACGACAAGCCACACTACGTACCTCTTAGTAAGAGTCAGTTTGCCGAGATCTGTATTGAAGTAAAATCTGATCAGAATCAGCTGGTTTCATTCATAGAGGGAAAGGTGAATGCAAAATTATACTTCAGACCTGTCAAACAATCATTTGGACTATTAGATGCAGCCTCAGAAACTCCACGATGATCCTCATACAGTATCTCACAAAAGTGAGTACACCCCTCACATTTTTGTAAACATTTGAGTATATCTTTTCATGTGACACTGAAGAAATTACACTTTGCTACAATGTAAAGTAGTGAGTGTACAGCTTGTATAACAGTGTAAATTTGCTTTCCCCTCAAAATAACACAACACACAGCCAATTTCACATACCTCCCTTTGCCCTGGGGCAATTTTACTGCTCACAGAACATAGGATTAAAAAATAATTTACTTTAACAAGTTTACAATTTAGAAATTTAGCAGGATAATGACTTTACGACTAATCTTAGTGCACATTTTCATACTTTTTAATACAGTATTTCAATGTATTCTTATTAGATCTGATGGTCAGATTCAGTGTCTTGTCAGTGGTGGAAAAGACCTTCTGGAGTAGCTGCAGTGTGTCTGGGACTGCTGTGTGTTCTGCTACTGGCTGGGATCATAGGACTGTCTGTCTACTGTAAGTTTAATTCAATTACACTTAAAGTTGAGCTGTCAACATTTTAAGAACATGTAATCTTGTTGAAAGAATAGAACATTGCTGTTCCCCAAAGGTTCTCATTTGACTTGATTGAGCAGAATTGTGTGTCCAGATGTACAAAGCTGGTCGAGACATATACAAATAGACTCATGGTTGTAATTGTAAAAAACCTATAACTGTTTCCATGCAAAATATCCTAACATTTTGCTAATTTATTCCAACTCATTGGATTGAATCATTACTATTGCAGTTCAGGCTGCCCAAACCTTTAAAAAACATGGTTCAATATCAAAATACATAGAATAGCAACTGCCTGAAAGTTACGTAGTTAAATCATAACTACCCCCCCATCATAATCCCAAACTGGACATTAGGAAATTGGGAGGAAAGATTTGGACAAAATATGTGTAGACAAAAGGATAGAATCAATGGACCAGCCCTTAATATAACTTGAATTTTACAGATGGAGTCATTGGGCATCAATACTTCACAGAAAGACACAAACTACAGACCAGCAACAAGAACCTGACTGAAGAGAGCGACCAGCTACAGACTAATTACAACAGCCTGACAAAAGTGAGAGACCAGCTACAGTCTAGTTACAACAACCTAGCAAAAGAGAAAGACAAACTACAGAGAGATAGAGACAAACTGCAGAGTGAAAGAGACAAACTACAGAGTGAGAGAGAGAGCTGTTTACTTGGTAAGTGAACTGAACTGTTTTTTAATTTATTCTTAATCCTCTAAATGTCCTTCATACAGACTTGAATAACTGAAATGGTTCATTAACTGCATAAACACATTCTATGTGTAATTTGATCCACCTTATATTTTAAACAGTGAAAGTGTTTGGCAACAGCAACTATTACGTCTCCATAGAACAAAATAACTGGGAATTTGCAAAGCAGGACTGTTTGAATAGAAGGGCAACGCTAGTCATCATAAACAATGAAGAGGAACAAGTGAGATGGAGATTTATGGATTAAAATGGTTTTCATTCTACTGACAACATCTTAATCTTTCTCTGATAGAAATTCCTCATTTCATTAAACATACGTACTTGGATCGGTCTGTCTGACATAGAGACTAAGGGGACCTGGAGATGGGTGGATGGCACACCTCTGACTACAGCGCAAGAGATTATACTCTGTATTAAACTAGATTTTATAGATATCATTCTTTAAGTATTTGATTTACGTGTGAAAGATATTAATGGTTGTTCTGCATTTCAATTGTTAATAGCATTGATTCAATGACTGATTGTCAACAGTAACAACTAGCATAGAAACTGTTAAATTGTCACGTCCTGGCTGTGCCCCTAGCCATCTCTGCGCTGGGCTCGGGGCATAGCCAGGACAGGACAGGAGGTGGCCTTTAGCCACCTCTACTCCTTTTTTTGGTTTCCCCAATTGGAGGCAGGTGTTAGTTATTGCCTCCAATTGGGGACCCTATTTAAGTTTAGTTTGTAGGCCCCAAGGTGTGGTTCATTTTGGTTTTGTGTATCCTGTGTAAGGAAGACCCACGTCACTGGTTGCTGCCATTTTGTTTGTTGGAGTCCTTCTTTCTTTTTTTGATTAAACATGGATTACCTTCCCTACCTCTACTCTGCGCCTGTGTCCTTTCCATCCCACGACCGTGACAGAATGAACCACCACCAAGAGACACAGCAGAAATGGACGGTAGGGGAACTCCTCGGTTGGCCGGACAGCGACACCGAGGAGGAGGAGAACCCCTACTGTCCTCTGCGGCACACCGGGCCTCCACAGCATCCACCCCGGAGGAGACGTCGACGGAGGCGACGTAAGCAAACCTCCGTGTGTCCGCCCCAAGAATTTCTTGGCGGGGTGCTGTGGGGGCAGGCGGAGTGGAAGGACGCGGCCGTGCCACCCGTGCTCACGTGTGGGGTAGTCCAGGTGCCCCAGCCCTGCCCGGTGCCAGCTCCTAGGCGTCGGGCAACAACGCCGGTGGGGCCTATGAGGGCTTTCCCTGATGTAGGGAGATGTGAGGACTGGTGGGGCTATCGGGACCCGCCGTACCGGTTCTCGCAGCCAGCGCCCCCCGCTGCCCGGGAGCCGCAGCCAGCGCAGCCAGTGCCCCCCGCTGCCCGGAAGCCGCAGCCAGCGCCCCCCGCTGCCCGGGAACCGCAGCCAGCGCTCCCCGCTGCCCGGGAGCCGCAGCCAGCGCTCCCCGCTGCCCGGGAGCCGCAGCCAGCGCCCCCCGCTGCCCGGGAGCCGCAGCCAGCGCAGCCAGCGCCGCCAGCGCCCCCTGCTGCCCGGGAGCCGCAGCCAGCGCCCCCTGCTGCCCGGGAGCCGCAGCCAGCGCCCCCTGCTGCCCGGGAGCCGCAGCCAGCGCCCCCTGCTGCCCGGGAGCCGCAGCCAGCGCCCCCTGCTGCCTGGGAGCCGCAGCCAGCGCCGCCAGCGCCTCCCGCTGCCCGGGAGCCGCAGCCAGCGCCCCCCGCTGCCCGGAAGCCGCAGCCTGCGCCCCCCGCTGCCCGGGAGCCGCAGCCAGCGCTCCCCGCTGCCCGGGAGCCGCAGCCAGCGCCGCCAGCGCCCCATGCTGCCCGGGAGCCGCAGCCAGCGCCCCCCGCTGCCCAGTGGCCGCAGCCAGCGCAGCCAGCGCCACCAGCGCCCCCTGCTGCCTGGGAGCCGCAGCCAGCGCAGCCAGCGCCGCCTGCGCCCCCTGCTGCCCGGGAGCCGCAGCCAGCGCTCCCCGCTGCCCGGGAGCCGCAGCCAGCGCCCCCCGCTGCCCGGGAGCCGCAGCCAGCGCCCCCCGCTGCCTGGGAGCCGCAGCCAGCGCCCCCCGCTGCCTGGGAGCCGCAGCCAGCGCCCCCCGCTGCCTGGGAGCCGCAGCCAGCGCCGCCAGCGCCCCCCGCTGCCCGGGAGCCGCAGCCAGCGCCCCCCGCTGCCCAGTGGCCGCAGCCGCCAGCTCCTCCCGCTGCCCAGTGGCCGCAGCCGCCAGCTCCTCCCGCTGCCCAGTGGCCTCAGCCGCCAGCTCCTCCCGCTGCCCAGTGGCCTCAGCCGCCAGCTCCTCCCGCTGCCCAGTGGCCGCAGCCGCCAGCTCCTCCCGCTGCCCTGTGGCCGCAGCCGCCAGCTCCTCCCGCTGCCCAGTGGCCGCAGCCGCTGCCCAGTGGCCGCAGCCGCCAGCTCCTCCCGCTGCCCAGTGGCCTCAGCCGCCAGCTCCTCCCGCTGCCCAGTGGCCTCAGCCGCCAGCGCCCCCCGCTGCCTGGGAGCCGCAGCCAGCGCCGCCAGCGCCCCCCGCTGCCCGGGAGCCGCAGCCAGCGCCCCCCGCTGCCCAGTGGCCGCAGCCGCCAGCTCCTCCCGCTGCCCAGTGGCCGCAGCCGCCAGCTCCTCCCGCTGCCCAGTGGCCTCAGCCGCCAGCTCCTCCCGCTGCCCAGTGGCCTCAGCCGCCAGCTCCTCCCGCTGCCCAGTGGCCGCAGCCGCCAGCTCCTCCCGCTGCCCAGTGGCCGCAGCCGCCAGCTCCTCCCGCTGCCCAGTGGCCGCAGCCGCTGCCCAGTGGCCGCAGCCGCCAGCTCCTCCCGCTGCCCAGTGGCCTCAGCCGCCAGCTCCTCCCGCTGCCCAGTGGCCTCAGCCGCCAGCTCCTCCCGCTGCCCAGTGGCCTCAGCCGCCAGCTCCTCCCGCTGCCCAGTGGCCTCAGCCGCCAGCTCCTCCCGCTGCCCTGTTTTCGCCGCCGCCAGGACCCGCCGTGGACTGGCCGCCGCCGCCCGGGCCCGCAGATGGCTGTCCCTCCGCCGGCTCTCCCGGCTCCTTCGCCGGCTCTCCCACAGGGTTCTGACCCTCCGCCGGCTCCCCCGTCTCCTATTCCTTTGCCGGCTCCTGTTCCCCCACCGGCTCCCCCGTCTCCTATTCCTCCGTCGGCTTCTCCGGCTCCTTCGCCGGCTCTCCCACAGGGTTCTGACCCTCCGCCAGCTCCCCCGTCTCCTATTCCTTTGCCGGCTCCTGTTCCTCCACCGGCTCCCCCGTCTCCTATTCCTCCGCCGGCTCCCCCGGCTCCTACTCCTCCGCAGGCTCTTCCGCCGGCTCCGGACCCTCCGCCGGCTCCCCCGGCTCCTGCTCCTCCACCGGTTTCCCCATCTCCTGCTCCTCCGCCGGCTCTTCCGCCGGCTCCGGACCCTCCGCCGCCTCCCCCGGCTCCTGCTCCTTCGCCGGCTCCTATTCCCCGCGCCGGCTCCCCCGTCTCCTGCTCCTCCGCCGGCTCTTCCGCCGGCTCCTGACCCTCCGCCGGTTTCCCCGTCTCCTATTCCTCCACCGGCTCCCCCGGCTCCTGCTCCTCCACCGGCTCCTATTCCCCCGCCGGCTCCCCCGTCTCCTGCTCCTCCGCCGGCTCCTGCTCCCCCACCGGCCGTCAACCCTCCGCCGGCTCCCCCGGCTCCTGCTCCTCCGCCGGCTGCTGACCTGCCGCCGGCTCCTATTCCTCCGCCGGCTCCCCCGTCTCCTATTCCTTTGCCGGCTCCTGTTCCTCCACCGGCTCCCCTGTCTCCTATTCCTCCGCCGGCTTCCCCGTCTCCGGCTCCTTCGCCGGCTCTCCCACAGGGTTCTGACCCTCCGCCGGCTCCCCCGGCTCCTGCTCCTCCACCGGCTCCTATTCCCCCGCCGGCTCCCCCGTCTCCTGCTCCTCCGCCGGCTCCTGCTCCTCCGCCGGCTCCTACTCCTCCGCCGGCTCTTCCGCCGGCTCTTCCGCCGGCTCCTGACCCTCCACCGGTTTCCCTGTCTCCTACTCCTCCGCCGGCTCTTCCGCAGGCTCCTGACCCTCCGCCGGATCCCCCGTCTCCTATTCCTCCGCCGGCTCCCCCGGCTCCTACTCCTCCGCCGGCTCTTCCGCCGGCTCCGGACCCTCCGCCGGCTCCCCCGGCTCCTGCTCCTCCACCGGTTTCCCCATCTCCTGCTCCTCCGCCGGCTCTTCCGCCGGCTCCGGACCCTCCGCCGCCTCCCCCGGCTCCTGCTCCTTCGCCGGCTCCTATTCCCCCCGCCGGCTCCCCCGTCTCCTGCTCCTCCGCCGGCTCTTCCGCCGGCTCCTGACCCTCCGCCGGTTTCCCCGTCTCCTATTCCTCCACCGGCTCCCCCGGCTCCTGCTCCTCCGCCGGCTGTCGACCCTCCGCCGGTTCCCCCGGCTCCCCCGGCTCCTGCTCCTCCGCCGGCTGTCGACCCTCTGCCGGCTCCCCCGGCTCCTGCTCCTCCGCCGGCTGTCGACCCGCCGCCGGCTCTCCTGCCGGCTCCTGTCCCTCCGCCGGCTCTCCCGTCTCCTGACCCTCTGCCTCCCTGGCCTGTCCCTGTCCTTTTTTTGGTTTCCCCAATTGGAGGCAGGTGTTAGTTATTGCCTCCAATTGGGGACCCTATTTAAGTTTAGTTTGTAGGCCCCAAGGCGTGGTTCATTTTGGTTTTGTGTATCCTGTGTAAAGAAGACCCACGTCACTGGTTGCTGCCTTTTTGTTTGTTGGAGTCCTTCTTTCTTTTTTTGATTAAACATGGATTACCTTCCCTACCTCTACTCTGCGCCTGTGTCCTTTCCATCCCACGACCGTGACATAAATGTCTAGTCGTAGTGCTAAGGCTATTTCACCATTTCATCAGTGCTAGTTGGCCACTTGCTTTACATTGACTACAGTTATATGAAGGTGGTTATATTGGTTTGTCTGACTTGTTGACGTAGATAAACTTCTCCACTGTCTCTTTAACCTCATAAAACATCTTCATTGTCTGACAGTATTTAGGATTTTGTTTTCTACCAGTGTCTGACTCTCTGGTTCTCTGTGTTGTTCCCACTTTAGGTACTGGGGAGCACCACAGCCTGATAATGGTGGTGGTACTGTAGGAGAGGAGGACTGTGCTGAGTTTGTTATTTGGTATAGTGATCCTGTAAAGAAATGGAATGATAGTCCATGTACCACGCAACTTAATTGGATTTGTGAAAAAGTAATTGAATAACAATACTTTTTTATCTACAGTACAATCTGAATGCATTAAGGCTGTACACAAACAATAAACAATATGACATTTAGCAAAAATGTATATCCATTATGACTTTTAAAGGCTTATGTTTCACAAGGACAACACCTCTTATCTATTCATGTTTGTTTCCCACCGTGCACATTGTTTTTAAACATAATGGACAAAAACTGACAATCATATCTTAGCATGCAAATCTTTGGATTCACCCTTTAATCCTACATTTGTGCTCAAAAGCTTGCATACCCTTTGACAATTGAAAACATATGTACCATTTGTAAAGAAAACATGAGTGAGCAGGCTAAACACATGACTTTTACTTCTTAATGGATTCATATTCAACTGTAGGTCTTAACAGAATGGCACAATCATAAAAGAAAACATGGCAACAAAGAAAAAAAAGAACTGACCTCTGTTCAAAAGTCTGCATACCCTTAATTCTTAATACTGTGTATTGCCCCCTATATCATTAATGACAGCATGCAGTCTTTGGTAATAGTTGTCTATGAGGCCCTGAATTCTTTCTGGTGGTATAGCTGGCCATTCATCTTGACAAAATGCCTCCAGGTCACGCAAAGTCAATCAATCAAATGAATTTAGAAAGCCCTTTTTACAACAGCAGTTGTCACCAAGTGCTTTAACAGAAACACCCGGGCCTTAAATGGTCTCTCAGTCTAATTCTGTAGGCTACACAATCATGGGGAAGACTGCTGACTTGACAGTTGTCCAAAAGACGACCAATTAAACCTTGCACAAGGAGGGCAAGACACAAAAGGTCATTGCTAAAGAGGCTGGCTGTTCACAGAGGTCTGTGTCCAAGCACATTAATAGAGAGGTGAAGGGAAGGAAAAGATGTGGTAGAAAAAAGTGTACAAGCTATAGGGAAAACCCTGGAGAGTATTGTGATACAAAACCCATTCAAAAATGTGGGGGAGATTCACAAAGAGTGGACTGCAGCTGGAGTCAGTGCTTCAAGAACCACCACGCACAGACGTATGCAAGACATGGGTTTCAGCTGTCGGATTCCTTGTGTCAAGCCACTTTTGAACAAGACACAGCGTCAGAAGCGTCTCGCCTGGGCTAAAGACAAAAAGGACTGGACTGCTCCTGAGTGGTCCAAAGTTATGTTCTCTGATGAAAGTACATTTAGCATTTCCTTTGGATATCAAGGTCCCAGAGTCTGGAGGAAGAGAGGAGAGGCACAAAATCCACATTGCTTGAAGTCCAGTGTAAAGTTTCCACAGTCAGTGATGGTTTGGGGTGCCATGTCATCTGCTGGTGTTGGTCCACTTTGTTTTTTCTGAGGTCCAAGGTCAAAGCAGCCATCTACCAGGAAGTTTTAGAGCACTTAATGCTTCCTGCTGCTGACCAACTTTATGGAGATGCAGATTTCATTTTCCAACAGGACTTGGCACCTGCACACAGTGCCAAAGCTACCAGTACCTGGTTTAAGGACCATGGTATCCCTGTTCTTAATTGGCCAGCGAACTCGACTGACCTTAACCCGATAGAAAATCTATGGGGTATTGTGACGAGGAAGGTGCGATACGCCAGAGCCAACAATGCAGAAGAGCTGAAGGCCACTATCAGAGCAACCTGGGCTCTCATAACACCTGAGCAGTGCCACAGACTGATCGACTCCATGCCACCCCGCATTGCTGCAGTAATTCAGGAAAAAGGAGCCCCAACTAAGTATTGAGTGCTATAAATGCTCATACTTTTCATGTTCATACTTTTCAGTTGGCCAACACTTCTAAAAAATCTTAAGTAATATTCACATTTTCTGAGATACTGACTTTGGGATTTTCATTAGTTGTCAGTTAAAATCATCACAATTAAAATAAATGAACTTTTGAAATACATCAGTCTGTGTGTAATGAATTAATATAATATACAAGTTTCACTTTTTGAATGGAATTACTGAAATAAATCAACTTTTTGATGATATTCTAATCATATGACCAGCACCTGTATATGTATTTAATTATTAGAATGAATCCCTTTTCATCCCTTTCATATGCAAATATAATTTTACACCACACACACACACATACACAATATGTGGCCATCAGTGGCTGGTTTATCTGTCTGTCTCACACACATACACACACACACAATCTCTTAAAACCTAGGATATTTCCACAGGTTTTACAGATACAGAAGTTTCCCATTTGTGGCTGTTCTCAAACACATCGACAGACAAACAAACACAGGTTTCAACAAACATATGACAACAAGTTGATAGCTTATCATAATGAGAAAAATGTAAATACATTTCTTTCCTCTTTGAAAACGCAGATAGATATTACTGCATTTCATGGTCATGCTGCCAATGAACAATTGAATAAACAGCAGGGGTAGGGGTCTTTAATATGAGTGGATGGACAAATAATCTAAAAGATCAAATTAAAACATAACCATGTTTTAATATGATACAGTACTAAAATGCAATAATCGCATACAGTGAATTCAGTTAAAGTGTATGTGAACAAAACTAAGAATGTGAGGCAATGATAAATATCTTCATTTTCAAAGTTTTCAAAGTTGTGTTTCTATGTGCCTGTTTGGTTGCCTGTCAAACCTGTCAATCATTAGTAAAATGGCAATTATAAGGCTGATTGATTATGGGCATGAAATACTGAACACGGCGCATAAATGCTTACTACCTCTGAACAAAGGACCATAGACAGGAAGTGATGCCTGTTACTGATGGGCCCCACACATCCTATCCACACATCCTGTCCATAACACAATGTGACTGTCATAGACTCTGTGAATGGGCTCATGGACCGTAGGGTGGAAGATACCATACAAGGGTATTTTGTAGGATAAACCTTTGTTATTGGAGGACTGTGTAATGGTTGGCTATGACCAATGACCACTTCATATGTGACTGTGTTACCTTTATAATTATTAGAGAACATGCAAGAAATACAGTATGAAAGATCAATATCTTGGACTCATGCAAATAAAGAAAGTTCTCCCTTGACTTCCCGTTCAATAAATTTTGTTCATGAATCAAAAGTGGACAGAATCCAAAAGAGCCTTTAGGAACTGGGTTTTCTACATATATTTAAATTGTATAAAGCTTATAGGTAAAAAGGTTTGTATTGTCCACAATAATCTGAGTGTGCAAAGCTCACCACATATTCCCAAAGTATTGAAACATATTTTTTGAAGGCATGTTACAGTTGTGCACAAAATTGTACATACCCTTGGAGAATTGATAATATATGTACCATTTGTAAAGAAAACATGAGTGAGCAGACAAAACACGTCTTTTATTTCTTATGGGATTCACATTCAACTGTAGGTCATAACAGAATGGCACAATAATAAAAGAAAACATGGCAACAAAGAAAAAAAGGAACTGACCCCTGTTCAAAAGTCTGTATACCCTTAGTTCTTAATACTGTGTATTGCCCCCTATATCATCAATGACAGCATGTAGTCTTTGGTAATAGTTGTAAAATGCCTCCAGTTCATGCAAAGTCTTTGGTCGCCTTACATGAGACTGTGATGGCCACTAAAGACCCTTCACCTTTTTCTGCTGTAACCACTAGAGTGTCAACTTGGCCTTGTGCTTAGGGTCATTGTCTTGATGGAAAGCCCAAGAGCGTCCCATGCACAGCTTTAGTGCATAAAAATGCTGATTGTCTGCCAGTATGTTCTAATAACATCCTGCATTCATCTTGTCATACATTTTCACAAGATTCCTTGTACTTTAGAGTTCACACACCAATAAAACATCAGTGAGCCACCACCATGCTTCAGAGTGGGGATGGTATTCTGTTCACTATAGGCCTTGGTGACCCCTCCCCAAACATAGTGCTTATAATTGTGACCATCTTGTGTGCCTGAGGCTGTGAGGCATGTCAAGGTGTTGTCGGGGATATTTTAGTCAGGCTATTTTGTTGGATGCAGTAAAGGCTTCTTTCTGGCAACTCAACCATGCAGCTAATTTTTGTTCAAGTACCTTGGTTTGGTATCAAGGTCTTTTGACAGTTATTTTCTGCTCCCCATGGCTCAGAATATTGCCTGTTCATCGCATTCAAATGAGAGCTGACAAGCTCATTGACTATTTATACACAGACACTAATTGCAATTTAAAAATAAATTCACATTTAATTGCCATTTTCACCTGTTTGTGTCACCTTGTGTGTCTGTAACAAGGCCATTTGGGTGATTTCTATTATCATTATTATTTAAAAAGGAGCCAAACAATTACAGCATGTGAAAATGGCTTCACATGATCACTATACTTATAGAAGGACAGTTCATTTTTTTGCATCTGTCATATTTCCAAAATATCATAATTTCTGCCAAGGTATAAAAACCTATGAGCGCAACAGTATGACATTACTGCTGGTCTCCAGCAGCATTCAAACATAAGCATTCATGTAGGACAGAACCTCCTGCTGAAGTGTTCAGGGTGCCATTGTCCTGCAGCAAGGTGACGTGGTCAATGCCCGTGCTGTTGATGCCGTCGGTCAGGTCAGCATGGAGCTGCCAGTAGGTGGGGCTGCAGTCAGATGAGCAGTTGGACGAGACTCTAACCGGCCCGCATCGGGGAGGGGTGAAATCTGTGACCTCTACACAAATAGGTACACAGGTACCAGATACAAGAACAGAGTTGAGAATCCAGACACATCATAGAGTACAACACATTATACAGTACAACACAACATACAGTACAACACATCGTAAAGTACAACACATTGTACAGTACCTCACATCATACAGTACAACACATTATGCAGTATCAATCAATCAATCAAATTTATTTATAAAGCTCTTTTTACAACAGCAGTTGTAACAAAGTGCTTTTACAGAAACACCCGGCCTTAAACCCCAAGGAGCAAACAACTGTAGTGTTGAATTTCAGTGGCTAAGAATAACTCCCTAAGAAGGCCGAAATTTAGGAAGAAACCTAGAAATGACCCAGACTCAGAGTGGTGACCAGTCCTGGTGACAGTACAACACACCATACAGTAAAACACATCATACAGTAAAACACATTGTACAGTAAATACAGTACCAGAATACAGAATGTAGTCAGACAACACAACATTGTTCTGAACCAGAATCCTGTTTAACAGAAGAACATCATAAAGTACCAGAACCCAGACTGACAATACAAGATCATGCAGTATTAGAAAGACAAGGGACAACACAACATCTTACAGTAGTATTTGGCATAAAACCACACAGAAGCAAGTGATTTAGGGGTTATACAGTACAGTATTGTTACACTGCACCACACAGTTCTGAAGATAAATGACTGTAGGGTCAACCTGGAACACAACCATACTCTCTTGTATATTGAGCAGTGAAATGCTTGGTGATCATGGAGACTAAACTATCCATCGTAATACCACTCTGCTGTTTTCCCCTCATACAGATAACACTCACAGCCATAAAGTTTCCTGTGCTTATCTCACTACTGTTAAAACCAAAGTACATTTATGATACTTCACTGGAAAACAACACAAACTATTTCTGTTTGCAAATCTGCAGGAATACCAATACTGGCTCATTAAATAAAGATATAGCTTAAAGGTCTAAATTACTGCAAAATAATATTATGCTAATATTGCACTGTTGATGGCTGGTATTTTAGCCTATGGTAGCTGTGAACTAGACCGTTCGATCCTCTTTGGCAGTACATAGCTCTGACCTCAAAGACCCAAATACAATGCTAACTCTGACACCACCCGGAAACCACCCGTTTTGGAACCTTTGCAGACTTGAAAAGACCTGAGCACTTCATGTTGTAAATCTTTCATCAATTTGTTCTTTTACTCCCCACTTGAACGTCTAACTTAGCAATCTAATTTGAGAAATTAAAGCTGATTGCCCTAAAAAAACATACAACTAAACGTAATATTACTGTTACCTAAACCATAATGTGACAAATCTAACCGTAACCAATCAAATTTAAATCAATCCAATTAATTTATAAAGCCCTTTATACATCAGTAGTTGTCACAAATTGCTTTTACAAAACACCCAGCCTTCAACCCCAAGGAACAAACAACAGTAGCGTTGAATTTCAGTGGCTAGGAAAAGCTCCCTAAGATGGATGAAATTTAGGGAGAAACCTACAGAGGAACCACAGAGGGGTGACCAATCTTCATCTAGCTGTGCCGGGTGAACATATTAAGATTACAAATTGTAATAATAAATAAATGCAAAGTTCAGAGTTTATTTAAATCTAATCCAGGGCGGAAGCATGACAAGATGGACAAGGACAACACAAGGACAGGGGGGGCCAGCAGAGTGGCAGCTGAAATCGTCAGGTATCGTCTTGTTCTGCAACACAACCAGGAGGACTTTGGACAGGGACAGCAACGAATCATCCAAGCATGGCACTCCGGAGGTGTGGGCCAAGACTTCATGTCCTCCTAAGTTTAAAACAGGGCAGGAGACAGGGAAAATTTTGAAAATCTATTCCTTAGATCTACAAGGATTTATAGTGGAGAAGGAGAACTGACCCTACTCCCCAAGTACAATAATATAGCAGCGTAAGACCTTGGGGCTGAGACAGGGGGGTCCAGTGACACTGTGGTCCTACCCGGGGGAGGCCCCGGACAAGGCCCAACAGGCAGGAAATCAATCCACCCACATTGGCAAGCAGAGTTCAGCCCAATTACACAAGTGCACAACAGAGAGACAACAACCAGCCAGTGACTCCACCCCCGAATGGCATTGGAGGGAGGGCATCCCAGTGGCGATGAGAGCCCCCCTGGCAAGACAACAAGGGTGAACAGTAACAAGCCTTTCTGGTCACCTTCACACCCCTGGGCCAGACTACACATAATCATAGACAATGCTGTAGAGATGTGTCTTTAGTAGACACTTGAAAGTTTGCACTGAGTTTGCATTTCTAACCTTAATTGGCAAATCATTCCACAGTAGTGGAGCTCTATGAGAGAAGGCCCTGCCTCAGGATGTTTGTTTAGAAATTCTAGGTACAATTAAAAGGCCTCCATCTTGCGATCTAAGGTTACGTGTAGGTATGTATGGCTGGATCATTTCAGGGAGGTAAGTAGGAGCCAACCCATGTATTGATTTATAGGTTATCAATAAAACCATAAAATCAGCTCTAACCCTAACAGGCAGCCATTGTAAAGAGGCTAGTAATGGAGTAATGTGTTTCACTTATTAAAATGCAAATCAATTTATACCATTATAGACATGAGTTTTCTGGATTTCTTTTCTTTTTATTCTGTCTCTCACTGTTCAAATAAACCTGCCATTAACATTATAGACTGATCATTTCTTTGTCAGTGGGCAAACGCACAAAATCAGCAGGGGATCAAATAATTTTTCCTTCACTGTACCTATAAATAGTAAAACTAGTGAAACTAGTTAATAATTATTTCCAGTTAATAATATATTTTTATACATATCACTGAATAGTTTGATGTTTATGAAAATGATGTGAGTCATATACTATGGCCTTCACAGTCACCAGATTTCAACACAATTGAAACCATATGGGAGATTTTGGACCAACATGTTAGACAGCGCTCTCCACCACCATTATCAAAAGACTAAATGAGGGAATATCTTATAGAAGAATGGTGTTCAATTCCTCTAGTAGAGTTCCAGAGACTAGTAGAATCTATACCAAGGAACATTGAAGCTGTTCTGGTGGCTAGTGGTGGACCAACACCTTACTGAGACACTAAGTAGTTTTTCTCCTTTTTCAGGACAGTCAATGTCGAGGTACAGTATCTGTCCTCTGAGGTACTGTATCTTTAATGCCATTCATCGTGCTACGCTGCTCGCTCAACCAGGAAATATAGACCTGAATCATTGCATGCTAGAGGGAACACATTGTCCAGTGTTTTACCTCAATTTATTTCACATTCACCCAAGTCACCAAAAGGAGTCGCTAGGCAACTATTATCAATGAATAACCCTGCAGTAAGAATGCCCCTTGATGAATTAATTCTATATTTACTGAATTATTATGCTGATTAGTGATTAGTATGTCTAGTACATTTTCTGGAACTTCAGGTGTCGTTGAAGTCATGTGAAAAGACAACATACTAACCATTTTATCTGTTATTAACCTGTGGCATAAATTCCATCATCTTGCAGAAAATGTGTGTTCCACAATTTATAATAAGAGTGGCCTACAAAGATATTTGTATTACACAGATTTAGACAAAGATAACCTGATGCTTCAACCATCATATCTACGTGATCCTGTGATCTACATGATAATGTTTAACCCATCTTTCCACTTAGTAGCAGAGTACATTTTAAGTTGATACAAATAATGGCTTGGAAATAGTATCAAATAACAATATTAATAGAAGCAAGGGACAGTCGTGTGTCAGTAGTTTCCTGTGTCTGTGTCCGAGTGTGAAGTGCTTGAGAAGTTGAGCATGAGAAAAGACGTGAAAAAGGTGAACAAGAAAAACCATGATTCTGCAATTCTATACATTTTGCCTTGGGGTGGATTTTGTGTGGTTATTGCCCTTTCCAACATGATTGGGTATAAAAAGAGCCTCTCAGAATGGCAGTGTCTCTCAGAAGTCAAGATGGGCAGAGGATCACCAATTCCCCCAATGCTGCGGCGAAAAATAGTGGAGCAATATCAGAAAGGGGTTTCTCAGAGAAAAATTGCAAAGAGTTTGAAGTCATTATCATCCACAGTGCATAATATCATCCAAAGATTCAGAGAATCTGGAACAATCTCTAAGGGTCAAGGCTAGAAACCCATACTGGATGCCTGTGATCCACGGGCCCTCAGACGGCACTGCATCACATACAGGAATGATACTGTAATGGAAATCACAACATGGGCTTAGGAATACTTCCAGAAAACATTGTCGGTGAACACAATCCAACATGCCATTCACCGTTGCCGGCTAAAACTCTATAGGTCACAAAAGAAGCTGTATCTAAACAGGATCCAGAAGCGCAGGCTTTTCTCTGGGCCAAGGATCATTTAAAATGGACTGTGGCAAAGTGGAAAAGTGTTCTGTGGTCAGACAAATCAAAATTTGAAGTTAATTTTGGAAAACTGGGACGCCATGTCATCCGGACTAAAGAGGACAAGGACAACCCAAGTTGTTATCAGCGCTCAGTTCAGAAGCCTGCATCTCTGATGGTATGGGGTTGCATGAGTGCGTGTGGCATGGGCAGCCTACACATCTGGAAAGGCACCATCAATGCTGACAGTTATATCCAAGTTCTAGAACAACATGTGCTCCCATCCAGACGTCGTCTCTTTCAGGGAAGACCTTGCATTTTCCAACATGACAATGCCAGACCACATACTACATCAATTACAATGTCATGGCTGCATAGAAGAAGGATCCGGGTACTGAAATGGCCAGCCTGCAGTCCAGATCTTTCATCCATAGAAAACATTTGGCGCATCATAAAGATGAAGGTGCGACAAGAAGACCTAAGACAGTTGAACAACTAGAAGCCTGTATTAGACAAGAATGGGACAGCACTCCTATTCATAAACTTGATAAACTTGTTTCCTCAGTCCCCAGACGTTTGCAGTCTGTTATAAAAAGAAGAGGGGATGCCACACAGTGGTAAACATGGCCTTGTCCCAACTTTTTTGAGATGTGTTGATGCCATGAAATTTAAAATCAACTTATTGTTCCCTTAAAGTGATACATTTTCTCAGTTTAAACATTTGATATGTCATCTACGTTGTATTCTGAATAAAATATTGAAATTTGAAACTTCCACATCATTGCATTCTGTTTTTCTTCACAATTGTACAGTGTCCCAAATTTTTTTGGAATCGGGTTTGTATATAATTGCTTTATTTTTTGATTGGCTATAGTTATGCTTGTATAATTTTCTTCTTAATTCTCGCTACGTAGCTGTCGGGTGCCATGTCAGAAGAATTTCATTGTGCAGGATGTCACTGTGTTGTTCGGTGCATTTGACAAATAAACCTTGAAACAATGAACGTTTGTTGTAAATCTTAGTCTGCAGGCTTTATAATGGGACATTCTTAATGTTACTGCCACGGAAAAACAGGAAGTCTATCTCATCACCACAGACCGAGCTACACACAAAAGTGATGATGTTGTCTTTAATCTCTATGGTGACTTTATGGCACATTTTAACCAGCAAGTCACTCAAAATAGAACGGTGGACATAGAACATGTTTTCTGCATCACACGTGTGCTACGATGTCAGAGGGAATCGAAATTGAAGGCAATGTAATTGGAACAAACACAAAGACCGATTTCCCAACATATGCCAATGAAGATGATGACAAGCCAAAACCAGGTAGGGTTGTCATTCACTATTCAGGTAATATTGAATTCAGAAAAGGTTTTGACATTTAGCAGGCTTATGACTTACGACTAATCTTATCTTATTAGCAAAGGAGTGCACATTTTCATACTTTTAAGAACTGTATTTTAAATATGTTTTATTTTACGTACAGCTTCGGTGTGTTATCAGTGGTGGAAAAGACCTGGAGTTGCAGCAGTGTGTCTGGGACTGCTGTGTGTTCTGCTTCTGGCTAGGATCATAGGACTGGCTTTCCACTGTAGGTTTAATTATTTTACACTTAAGGTTGAACTGACCACATTTAAAGAGCATGTTCTCTTCTTGCAAGAATGGAACACTGTGAACAGCAATGTGAACAGCTGGAACATTGTGAACAGCTGGTGTCGTCCGGGGGGATGTAATTGGCATCAGGGATGTCCTTGTCCCGCCAAGTTTCAGCAACGTTTCTGGGGGACGTGGGGTGCCTCTAACCTGGCCATGCATAAGGCAATGTGTGCAAGTGTGTCCTCCGACATGTTGGCTCACATTGACTTCCTGGTTAAGGGGGGTGGTAAAGAAGCACACTGGCTTATTGGATCAATTTCAGAGGTGGCCTGTGGTAATCTATGACCCCCCCTGTCTCTGCAGGGACTGTTGTAGCAGTGGCACAAAGTCGTACAGTGGGATTGGGAGAAAAAATTGACATTGATTACGTAGACTACTGTTCTGAGTTCTGCCAACTCATTGGATTGAGTCCTTATTATGGCAGTTCAAGATCCGGATGCCCAATTATTTAAAAAGTGTTGTTCAATATCAAAATACATAATAAAAGGGAATGCTGGAAGTAACATAATTAAGTCTCAATTACACCCCACATTATAATCCCAAATTGGATCCCAAATCAGGAAATTGGCAGACGTAAAAATACAGGTAAAATATGTATAGACAAAAAGAGAGAATCCATGGACCAGCCCTTAATATGACTTGAATATTACAGATGGAGTCATTGGGCATCAAAACTTCACATAAAAAGACAAACTACAGACTAGCTACAACAACCTGACTGAAGAGAGAGACCAGCTACAGAATAAATACAAAACCCTGACTGAAGAGAGAGACCAGCTACAGAGTGAGAGAGACAGCTTTTTACCTGGTAAGTGAACCAAACTGGTTTTCCATTTATTCTTAATCCTCTAAATGTCCTTCATGCAGACATGAATAACTGAATTGGTTCATCAACTGCATAAACACATTCTATGTGTAATTTGAACAACTTATTTTCTTTTAAAATTGAAAGCGTTTGGCAACAGCAACTATCACGTCTTCATGGAACAAAATAACTGGGAATATGCAAAGCAGGACTGTCTGAAGAGAGGGGCACAGCAAGTCATCATAAACAACCAAGAGGAACAGGTGAGAGGGAGGTTCATAAGAGATTTATGGATAAAAAAAATTGTTTTCATTCTATTGACAACAACTGGGTGGATGGCACACCTCTGACTACTGCGTAAGAGATTATACTCTGTATATAACTAGATTTTATAGAAATAATTATTTAAGTATCTGATTAAAGTTTAAAATAAAGAAAAGGTTTATTTTGCTTTCCAATTGTTGCTGATTCAGTTACAGATAGTCAACAGTAACAACTAGCATAGAAACTGTTAAACGTCTAGCATAGAAACTGTTAAATGTCTAGTCGTAGTGCTAAGGCTATTTCACCATTTCATCAGTACTCGTTGGCCACTTCCTGTACATTGACTACAGTTATATGAAGTGGTTTGCACTTGTTTGTCTGACTTTGTTGACGGAGATAAACATCTCTGCTGTCTCTATAACCTTATAAAACATCTTCATTCTGAAATTTAGGATTTTGTTTTCTACCAGTGTCTGACTCTGGTTCTCTGTGTTGTTCCCACTTTAGGTACTGGGGAGGAAAAGAGCCTAATAATGCTGGTGAAGGGGAGGACTGTGCTTAGATTTATCACTGTTTTACTGATCCTGTAAATAAATGGAATGACAATTCATGTACCTCTCAACTTAACTGGATTTGTGAAAAACCCATTGATTAACAATACCTTGTTATCTACAGTACAATCAGAACGGATTAAGGCTGTACACAAACAATAAACAATGACATTTAGCAAAAATGTACGTCCATATTAACTTACAGCCATAGGTTTCACAAGGACTACAGTGAATGTACAAAAAAACTCTCAGTTTCTCTCTGTTCAATGTTCTCTCTCACCCTCTCTCGCTGATTGATTTATACAGAGCTAGGGTTGATTTTAATGTGCAGTATTGATCAGATTTTTGCCTTTTAAATGCATTATAAAATTGTAGGATGAATTAAACAGACAAATCAGGCTTGACTGATTGACTGTTCTGTTATAAATGTAATTTCCAAAAGTAATTATTGTGTTTCTGTTTGACTCACATCCAACAAGTATTAGGTGCACACAATCTGCACAACAGAATCAACTTAGAATAGTAGCTAAAGCACGACGGACGGAAAGCACATAATCTTTGCATGCATGGCTTGCTGTGGCTATACTGTATACTAGCAAAATACTCAGCTGTCAATCAAATTCAAAAGCTTAAGCAACTACAGTAGTTACACATTCTTTGTAGCTCAGTGATCACATCACTGAAAGCACATCTTCGATCGCATTTGCAAATGAAGGCAAGAGAGCTAGTTTACATTCCCAACAGTAATGAAGTACTGTATTGGGAAGCATCTGACCCAAAGTATTATTGGGGGGTAAAGCGTTCTCGCTGGGGGGCAATGCATGTCTGTATACATGAATAAATGAATAATCCATAAAAGGAACGATACCTAATATAATACAATAGTACATACGATACATTGACTAAAATGGAAAACACTTTAATCCAGATCAAAGTAATACAATAAGAAGTTTAGAGATATTGAATAAAACCAAACTGAGGACTCCATTCATTATGCTCTCTCATGGAGTTAGGACTGCGATTGACTAACAAAACCCAGAGCTGCAAGGATCTCGTTAGACTCATAAACAAGCCCCTGATTCATCAGACAACAAGGACCAACTAGCTTACCGACGGGATCCACTGGGCAGACCTGTTTCTCTAAGTGTGGAGTCAGTGGACCCATTGGTCAGGAATGCAATCATAGAGAGAGCAACGTGGCTATAAACTAATAGACCCAGTGACCACGGGCCTGGTGACTGGACAATCTACTCTAGGTTTAAATCATGCAGAGCAACTCATTTTGGTTGGTACATACCCAAGGGTTGATATCCTGATTGATGGATAGAAGGTGACAATTTTGGTGGACACTGGGTCACAAGTAACTCCTATGTCAGAAACTTGTTTAAATATTTTTTTTTCCCTGAACAGGTGGTGGTAGCCAAGAACGGTGTGAGCTGATTGACACTAAGAGTAGCAAATGGCTTACAAATTCTGAGTACAATTTCAGGTAGGGGAGCTGATATTGCAAGACAAGGGAATAGTGATTGGGGAAGATGACCCCACAAATATAAACAGTTTACCCATTTTGGGAATTAATATGATTTGCTATAGTTGGGATGATCTCTTTTCCGATTTACAGGTTCAATATGAGCCTCTATCCATTCCCACATATGTCATCTAGGCAGGGTCTTTGAGGACTGTTGAAAGGTCAGATCATCACTTGCATCTATGGTAACCAGAACGTTGATGCCAGTGTATCGCCACCCGGTGGGCATTCCAAAATAGTGACAGAGTGGTTTGGGCAAGAGCACCCTCTAATCTTAAAATTTGAGTGCCATTACTACAGCTAGAAGTCTTGAGACGGTCTGAAAAGGGAGGATTCCTGTCGGAATAACAAACTTAAATGCTCTACCAATGGCATTACCCCATATCAACCAATTGCTGCTTTGTACACTGCTTTGCCTTATGAAAGTGAAGAACTGTCTGAGAATTTCCTACATTTAGAAACCTTGGCCTTAGAAGAATAAGGACTATCTGTGAGCCAGCAGGAGGAATTTAAGGGCCTACTGACGAAATGGGAGGTTCATTTGCAAGTCTTTGGCCGGACTGGAGTCATACAGCACACCATACCAACAGGTACAGTATCTCACAAAAGTGAATACACCCCTCACATTTTTGCAAATATTTGATTATATCTTTTCATGTGACAACACTGAAGAAATGACACTTTGCTACAATGTAAAGTAGTGAGCTTGTATAACAGTGTAAATTTTGCTGTCCCCTCAAAATAACTCAACACACTGCCATTAACGTCTAAACCGCTGGCAACAATAGTGAGTACACCATATAAGTGTCAATATTTTGTGTGGCCACCATTATTTTCCAGCACTGTCTTAACCTGCATGGAGTTCACCAGAGTTTCACAGATTTCCACTGGATTCCTCTTCCAGTCCTCCATGACAACATCACAGAGCTGGTGGATATTAAAGACCATGCGCACCTCCACCTTCAATTTGAGGGTGCCCCACAGATGCCCAATAGGGTTTAGGTCTGGAGACATGCTTGGCCAGTCCATAACCTTTACCCTCAGCTTCTTTAGCAAGGCAGTGGTCATCTTGGAGGTGTGTTTGGGGTCGTTATCATGTTGGAATACTGCCCTGTGGCCCAGTCTCCAAAGGGAGGGGATCATGCTCTGCTTCAGTATGTCACAGTACATATTGGCATTCATGGTTCCCTCAATGAACTGAAGCTCCCCAGTACCAGCAGCACTCATGCAGCCCCAGACCATGACACTCCCACCACCATGCTTGACTGTAGGCAAGAGACACTTGTATTTGTACTCCTCACCTGGTTGCTGCCACACATGCTTGACACCATCTGAACCAGTTTATCTTGGTCTCATCAGACCACAGGACATGGTCCTTAGTCTGTTTGTCTTCACCAAACTGTTTGCGGGCTTTCTTGTGCTTCATCTTTAGAAGAGGCTTCCTTCTGGGACGACAGCCATGCGGACCAATTGATGCAGTGTGCAGTGTATTGTCTAAGCAATGACAGGCTGACCCCCCCACCCCTTCAACCTCTACAGCAATGCTGGCAGTACTCATATGTGTATTTCCCAAAGACAACCTCTGGATATGATGCTGAGCATGTGCACTCAACTTCTTTGGTCGACCATGGCGATGCTTGTTCTGACTGGAACCTGTCCTGTTAAAGCGCTGTATGGTCTTGGCCACCATGCTGCAGCTCAGTTTCAGGGTCTTGGCAATCTTCTTATAGCCTAGGCCATATTTATGTAGAGCAAAAAAAACATTTAATATCCTCAGAGAGTTCTTTGCCATGAGGTGCAATGTTGAACTTCCAGTGACCAGTATGAGGGAGTGAGAGAGTGATAACACCACATTTTTGCAAATATGTGAGGGGTGTACTCTGTGAAATACTTTTGTGAAATACTGTTCAAACACGCCCATTATCGGCCCATTCCTCCTAGCATGTATCAGGAAGTCCGTGGTCTGTTAAGTAATATGCTGAAGACAGATATGCTGAAGACAAATCTAGTCATCATAAACAACCAAGAGGAACAGGTGAGAGGGAGGTTCATAAGAGATGTATGGATTAAAATTGTTGTTTTCATTCTATTGACAACATCTTAATCTTTGTCTGATAGAAATTCCTAATTTCATTAAACATACGTACTTGGATCGGTCTGTCTGACATAGAGACTGAGGGGACCTGGAGATGGGTGGATGGCACACCTCTGACTACAGCGTAAGAGATTATACTCTGTATAAAACTACATTATATAGATATCATTCTTTAAGTATCTGATTTACGTGTGAAAGATATTAATGGTTGTTTTGCTTTCCAATTGTTACTAGCATTGATTCAATGCCTGATAGTCAACAGTAACAACTAGCATAGGAACTGTTAAATGTCTAGTCGTAGTGCTAAGGCTATTTCACCATTTCATCAGTGCTAGTTGGCCACTTCCTTTACATTGACTACAGTTATATGAAGGTGGTTTATATTGGTTTGTCTGACTTGTTGACATAGTTAAACTTCTCCACTGTCTCTTTAACCTCATAAAACATCTTCATTGTCTGACAGTATTTAGGGATTTTGTTTTCTACCAGTGTCTGACTCTCTGGTTCTCTGTGTTGTTCCCACTTTAGGTACTGGGGAGAAAAAGAGCCTAATAATGCTGGTGGAGGGGAAGACTGTGCCGAGATTTATCATTGCATTACTGATCCTGTAAACAAATGGAATGACAATTCATGTACCTCTCAACTTAACTGGATTTGTGAACAAACCATTGATTAACAATACCTTGTTATCTACAGTACAATCACAATGCATTAAGGCTGTACACAAACAATAAACAATATGACATTTAGCAAAAATGTGTATCCATTATGACTTTTACAGGCTTATGTTTCACAAGGACTACACCTCTTATTTATTCATGTTTGTTTCCCACCGTGCACATTGGTTTTAAACATAATGGACAAAAACTGACAATAATATCTTAGAATGCAAATCTTTGGATTCACCCTTTAATCCTACATTTGTGCTCAAAAGCTTGCATACCCTTTGACAATTGATAATGTATGTACCATTTGCAAAGAAACCATGAGTGAGCAGGTAAAACACATGTCTTTTATTTCTTATGGGATTCATATTCAACTGTAGGTCATAACAGAATGGCACAATCATAAAAGAAAACATGGCAACAAAGAAAAAAAATAACTGACCCCTGTTCAAAAGTCAGCATACCCTTAGTTCTTAATACTGTGTATTGCCCCCTAGAGCATCAATGACAGCGTGCATTCTTTGGTAATAGTTGTCTATGAGGCCCTGAATTCTTTTTGGTGGTATCGCTTCCCATTCGTTTTGACAAAATGCCTCAAGGTCATGCAAAGTCTTGGTTGTCTTGCATGAACCACACGTTTGAGATCTCCCCAGAGTGGCTTGATGATATTAAGGTCAGGCGACTGTGATGGCAACTCCAGAACCTTCACCCTTTTCTGCTGTAACCTCACTGAGGAACTGCATGGGTCTGCAACAGACAGTGCAGGAACCGACACAGACAGTTTTGTCAAATGCGCATAGACTCTCAAATGGAACTGCGCTTTTCAAACATATATTAACTATTAATAGATTTATTAGATTAGGTTAGTTCTTCTTACAGTTTCTCATCAAACCAGATCATCTTTTTCCTCATTCTCTTAAAGCACTTCCAGCAACATATCAAGTGGGATTTAAAAATTTGTGAATTTTTCATTTGCAATGAATTGGCATAGATTTCTAATAACTTCTTTCTAAAAACATTGTGGCAAAAAATATATCTATTACACGAGTACATTTAAAGTGATGAAGGCAATAACTGTTGCCAAACAATGAAAACGATAGAACAGGACAAGTCACACACATTCCTGTATTTATCAGGCTGAAAATGTGAAGTAGCTCCCCAACTCTGCCCATACAGGATGTTAGCCAACTATCCACTGGCCCATACAGGACACTAACCAACTAACCACTGGCCCATACAGGACACTAACCAACTATCCACTGGCCCATGCAGGACGTTAACCAACTATCCACTGGCCCATACAGGACACTAACCAACTTTCCACTGGCCCATACAGGACACTAACCAACTATGCACTGGCCCATACAGGACACTAACCAACTATCCACTGGCCCATGCAGGACGTTAACCAACTATCCACTGGCCCATGCAGGACGTTAACCAACTATCCACTGGCCCATACAGGACACTAACCAACTATCCACTGGCCCATACAGGACACTAACCAACTATACTGTCTGCCTGGTGTTCATAATGTATAGCATGAATGCTGAGCTCCATCAGTCTTCTAACAGAGGTCATTATACGGCCACATAGGAATCCCTTTATTATCACTTGTTTGCGACAGAAGAGTAAAACATTAATTTGAGCAGAGCGGGAAGATGAACAACAGGCTGAAAAACGATATGTCAAATGGTTTTCAAAGGTCACAGGCTTGTTAAGTAAACTACAAATAATACCACACAAAGAGGAAGTGGCAGAGATCGACTATCTATAGGGAGTGTAGATGAGGAACAGGTGTCTAGAATTCTGGTGATTGTGATCTGGGTTGAGATATGTTCAGACGTAAGAGGCTGTGAGTCTGTTGTGTTTACAGGTAGAGGGAGTGAAGGAGTAGTGAAAGTACATGGATGGTGAGAGGACCTCAAACTAAACAGGTTAGGTTTCACAAATTGAGAGCCACTGACAACAAAATGGTTGCTTATCACACAGAGTACTTTTCACCTATCTCCCTTTACAGCATCACACACACATTATATCTCAGTATCTGTGGCCAATATGGATCTCTGCTCCAAACCACAGGACAAGAGAAAGCATCACACAGACATTCAGACACAGGGACTGAGTCAAAGGGCGCCCTCTGGTGGCCATAGTGTTGAATTCAGGTTCAGCTGTAGGTTTGGAGACAGAGGTCTGTGCTGTGGAGTTCACACCCAACAGGTCCTTCACTGAGCCCACACACACACCCACATTGCCGGCCCGGTCCACAACCACAATCTCCACCTTCTTCAAACAGCAGGAGGTTCTGTAGGACACCCGGGTCACATTCTCACCATTGATGCCCACCACCAAAGAAGTGTTCAGGGTGCCGTTGCCCTGCAGTAAGGTGACATGGTCGATGCCGGTGCTGTTCATGCCGTCAGTCAGGTCAGCATGGAGCGGCCAGTAGGTGGCGCTGCAGTCAGGTGAGCCGTGACGGTCAAGGTGATGTCTGTTCCTGACGGGGGGCGCAGTAAAATGCACATGGACACATGGACACAGTGAACTAGTAATACCACTCTGCTCCTCACAGTAAAACTCACAGCAACACAGTTTCCTATTCTTATCTCAGTATGGTTACACTTGGGCTCAGAGTTAATTTATGATTCTTTGCTGTAAAATGCTGGAAACTCTTTTTCTGTTTCCAAATCTGCACTACTGGCTCATTAATTAAAGTTTTAGCATAAAGTTCTCTCATGCAAAATACATTTTTAAAATATTGCACTATTTAATGGCTTGTTGTACAGCCGTTGTTCGCTGTCAAGTCGACCGTTCTTTCCTCTTTGGTAGTACATAGCTCTGACATGCTAACTCTGAAACCAGTAAGTACAACTCAGATACCACCCTGAAACCACCCGTTTTGGAGTCTCTGCAGACCTGAAAAGACCTGAGTACCTTATGTTGTAAATCTTGCTTCAATTTGTTCTTTTACTCCCCACTTGAATCTGAAAATGTTAATACATTTTCCCTGTCTCCTGCTGTTTTAAACTTTGGAGGACATGAGGTCTTGGCCCACACCTGAGGAGTAGCAGGCTTGAAAGACCTGTTGCTGTCCCTGTCCAAAGTCTTGTGTTGCAGATCAAGACAATACCTGACGTTTTCAGCTGCCACTATCCTGATAAATATAATTGATTGAACACATTCTAATTAACACGTGGTGAATGTGAAAACACAAACACCATAGCACAGTGCGCATGCATGCACATGTGCATGGCTAACTTAGCAATCTAATTGGAGAAGTTTATTGCCCTAAAAATTAAAAAAAATCATAATTCTAACGCTAAACTTTAAAATGTATCTAATATTGCCCTGGCCCGTACCTCAATGTGAAATATCTAACCGTAACCCTTACCCTAACTTCAACATCAATAACCAAACATCTATGCCTAACACTAACACCTAAACCTAACCCCTGATATATTTATCTAAAACTTACACCAGTATTGTTGGCCCTAAACCTAACCACTAAGACAGAAATAGCCTCCTTCCTTGTGGGAACAGTTTAAAACACCTAACAATATTTTGAAGCACAAGCCAGGTACAGCTTGCTTTCAAAAATATAATCTCTCACTGTCTCCCTCTCTTTGTTTTTCCTCTATCCCCATCTATTTTGTCTAACCTCTATCCACCTCTCTTTGTTTATCCTCTATCCCTGTCTCTTTGTCTATCCTCTATTCCCATCTATTTTGTCTATCCTCTATTCCCATCTATTTTGTCTATCCTCTATTCACCTCTCTTTGTTTATCCTCTGTCCATCCATCTTTGCCTATCCTCTATCCACCTCTCTATGTTAATCCTTTATCCACCTCTCTTTGTTTATCCTTTATCCCCCTCTCTTTGTCTATCCTCTATCCACATCTCTTTGTCTATCCTCTATCCACCTCTCTATGTTTATCCTCTATCCACCTCTCTTTGTCTATCCTCTATCTCCCTCTCTTTGTTTATCCTCTATCCACCTCTCTTTGTCTATCCTCTATCCACCTCTCTCTGGATTTTCCTCCAATCCATCATTACTTGGAATCCACATTCAGATGTTCATTATTGTGTTCAATTTCATAGACCCTTTTGTCTTGCTCAGAAATAGCTAAAATGGATGTACTACCAGGGCAGGAGACCCTTCTTTGCTTCTGTGAATAGTTTTTTGACACTTGTGTGATGCTGAGCTTATGTGATGCTTTGGTTGAACACCAGCAAGGCTGCTGCTGACGCTGGAAAAATGTAACATTAAAAAGCTCACAAACCTCATGTTCATCTTACCATGAGCAAACATTTATAATTGATATTTCACACCTTGCATTTCCTTGCCAAAATTATTTTAGATTACAAGACTAATAGTCAAGCTTCTCTCTTCTTCCCATTCAAAATCTTATCTAAATCTGTATGTAATCCCAATCCATAACCCTTACATAACCTAACCCTAACAGTTATCCTTAACCTCAATAACCTCTCATTAGGCCAAACCCCAAACCTGTCCATAATGCCTAGCTCAAAGCCTAAGCTTAAACATAAAACTATGCCCAACTGTAACTTTATCCTGTAGAAATCAAGTTTTCCCCTGTGGTAAAAATATACAAAAATGAATGGGGACTGAATTAATACCCATTCTTATGGTGTTCTTATACAAATAGAATCAAAAAAGAAATGGGGCAATGCCAGGAATATAGGTACTGCCAAAACTGCACCTAAATAACACCCATAACAGGGAAAGCAATAACACACAAGAACCAGGGCAGAAGAGAACAGATACACAGTTAGTAATGATGGGAAATGAGGATCAGGTGTGTGTAGATGGCGACAGGACAGTCCATGGTGCTGTGCTTAGTGCTGTGTCTAGGCACTCTGCAATGTGTCGTACCTACAAACAGCTCTTAGCCCTAGTATTTGGGCAAAATACCACACCCCCTCCTGCCTTATTGTTTAAGTACAAACTGATCAGATAACAACAAACCCGTCTGGTGGCCCTACATCATGTAAATCATTACAGGTATTGTACTGTATTGTTTATGGATCAAACTGCACAGTTTCTGCTTGAAAAATAAAGGAAGGAATCTGAGTGAGTTTTCCTGTTCTATTGTTTTCATTATTTGGCCACAGTTTATGCCTTTGTTTGGTTTCACTGGCTTAACTATCAGGGGTGCATGGGGAGTGGTGGCACCTGGGCCTGTGGTGGCTGGGGGGGCTTTATAACAAATATTACATAGCATTTTATTTTATCTTATGTTGTTTCATTGTGGTTATCGTAGCCAGACATCAGATCTGTGGTTAATCATTTTTCGTCCGGTGGGAGTGCATGGTGCGTGTAAGGACAGCTTGCACACCGGCCCACCACAATGCCACTCCAGTGTGGGGTTTGGTGAAGACTAATGTATGTTATGTAAAATATAGATGTTTTGCCACAACGTTTCTAGAAAGTGGTTATAAAAATATATACCAATTCATTGCAAATGAAAAACTCTCATGTATATTTGTATTCAGACCATTTGCCACGAAAATCACAAACTGAGTTCAAATGCATCCTGTGTTCTTTAATCACACTTGATATGTCGCCAGAAGTACTTTAAGAGAATAAGGAAGACGATGATCTGGTTTGATGAGAAACTGTAAGATACACAAGCATCACCTTCCCCTTCTAAATATTACAGCCAGAGTCAAAGTTATAAAACAGGCCAACCTCATGATTGACGCATAGCTTCCTCCACTGACAGTCCACTGGCCCATACAGGAAACTAACCTACTATCCACTGGCCCATACAGGACACTAACCAACTATCCACTGGCCCATACAGGACACTAACCAACTATCCACTGGCCCATACAGGACACTAACCAACTATCCACTGGCCCATACAGGGAGCAAACCAACAATCCACTGGCAGATACAGGGAATTAACCAACTATCCACTGATCCATACCGGGAGCAAACCAACTGACCACTGGCCCATACTGGGCGTTAACCAACTATTCACTGCTTTGCGATGCATGCAGCCTGCGTGTGTTGCAGTTCTCCATCTGACCAGACATGCATAACTAAACAAATGGAAAAATGGAAACCTATTTATTCAGAGCTGAAAGTAGAATGGAAAGAAATCTTGAAATTAAAGTAGAAAGGGAAAGCAATTCCCTGTTGGTGAGGTTTTCAGAATGTGCCACCAAACCCCTTCAACACAACCAGAATGCCTGGTGTTCAACCTTCCCATATTCTCCCATGTCACCCCACTCCTCCATTCAATCTACTGGCTTGTAGTTGAAGGTTGCATCCTCTACAAGGACATGGTCCTTGCCCATTTGTGTTCCTTGTGGTCAGAAACGTTATCTTCAGTTTCTAATCTTCACTTGTTGTTATGGAAGCAGGTGACAAATAACATTTGATCTGATTAAGTTGGGTAGAAGTATTTCCACCACAGGGAGTCTCACACAAACCACACAAGGATGTTTGCAGCAAAGTAGTAGCCTTCTTTTATCACAAATGAATGTGTGGTGACCTCTAGTGTCCCCTGTTAGTCACAACCGTCAGATGTTCTTTCATTGCTGACAAATAAAATACAAATATTTGCTACTACTGAAAACAGACTGGCTAGTAGATCTTTGATTTACTAGCCAGAGTAATCATTAGAACTATGTTACACTTGGAGGCTATTTGGCTTTGACCTATATGTATTTTTTTATTTATGTTTGAGAATACAATTTTTAACCATGTAGCCCCCTTGGGTTAGAGATACAGAAAGGGATTAGTATCAGTGTTAAGAGGATTCATGTAAAGAGGTTTTAAAGTCAGTAACAACATTTTTTTTTTTACAAACATTATGGTAATACCCATGGTTGAGTTACTTGTTGGGTTATTTTTAGCCCATTTATTCACGTTTGTTATTTTGAGCCCATTTATTCTCCAGAGGTGCTTTGGTTTCAGCAAGCACACCAAATGAGTTAAAGTTGTAATGGCTCCCAAATGAAAAGCCAATGATGTACTGAAACTTCATATCTTCACAGGGATTACAAGTCAAATACCTGAAACACAGTGGAGGATTCTACGGTTTTGATGAATATGGCAATTATAGCAATTACACATTTGACACATGACTGAAGAGAGAAACCAGCTACAGAGAGAGAGAGAGAAATACTGCAGAGCGAGAGAGAAAAACTACAGAGTGAGAGAGACAAACTACAGAGTGAGAGAGACAAACTACAGAGTCAGATAGACAGCTTTTCACATGGTAAGTGAACTGAACTGGTTACCTTTTCAATCTTGATCTTCATGAAAATAGTCTTCACATTGATTTTAGAAACTGTAATGGATTCGACATGACAACGGCGTAAACAAATATAACATGTAATTTGATCTACTGATTTTCTTTTAATCAGTGAAAGAGTTTGGCAACAGCAACTATTATGTTTCCATGGAACAAAATACCTGGGAATATGCCAACCAGGACTGTCTGAATAGAGGGGCAACGCTAGTCATCATAAACAACCAAGAGGAACAGGTGAGAGAGAGATCCATAAGGGATTTAGGGATTTATATGGTTATTTTGATGCTATTGTCAACATCTTAATCTTTCTCTGATAGAAATTCCTCATTACATTAAACATAAATACTTGGATCGGTCTGTCTGACATAGAGACTGAGGGGACCTGGAGATGGGTGGATGGCACACCTCTGACTACAGCGTAAGAGATTATACTCTGTTTAATACAACATTTTATGGATATAATTTTTAAGTATCTTTTTTAAGTGTGAAATAAATTAGAGGTTGTTTAGCAAGCCAGTGATTAGTAGCAATGATTCAATAGTACTGATAGTCAACAGTTACAGCGTGTATAAAAACTGCTCAGTGTCTGTGCTAAGGCTATTTTCGAGATGTAATCAATGTTGGTTGGCAACTTTCTTCACACTGAATGCAGATAAAGATGGTTTTCTACCAGTGTCTGACTCGCTGGTTCTCTGTGTTGTTCCCACTACAGGTACTGGGGACCACCACAGCCTGATAATGGTGGTGGCACCCATGGAGAGGAGGACAGTGCTGAGATTGTGAATTGGTATAATGATCCTGTACAGAAATGGAATGATGTTTCATGTACCACTAAACTTAACTGGATTTGTGAAACAGTCAGTGAATAACAATACCTTGTTATATACAATACAATCAGAATGCGTAAAGGCTGTACACAAACAATAAACAATATAATATTTAGCAAAAATGAATAACCAAATTGACTTACAGCCATACGTTTCACAAGGACAAAAATTAATGTGCTAAAAACCCCAGTCTTTCCTTTTCTCTCTCCTACTCTCTCCTCTTCAATTCAACTACAATTCAATTGCTTTATTGGCAGGAAAAACATTACGCAATTTCTGCCAAAGCATCAATACAATATATGTTGTCCTAAAATAAACTGATATGCTTTTGTGACATATTAACAAAAATATGCCAGAGAAGAAATAAGAATAATAGAATTACAGTTTTTAATACCAATACAAATGAATAAGTTTCTCCCTCTGTCACATTAAGTGACAATTCTATATTTCTTTAAACAATAATGAAGAGGAACTTGTCATATCCTCACAACTAGCCACCATGGGGTTTCACTTCTTATTTTTTCATCTTTATTTACTAGAGTTTACAATGGATTTTAACACAATGGAGATGATCAGATTGGCCATATTTCTTAGCATAAAAATATTTGTATTCTTACTTTCATCATATAACATTTATGTTGAGCTCCATCAGTCTTCAAACAGAGGTCATGAATACAGACTCATAAAAATCCCTTTACCTATCGCTTGTTTTTGTCTGAAGTGTGAAAAGTGGTGGTCATATTGATTTAAAGAGAAAGTTCAACTACTTTTTAAGATCTCAGTAGGTTCAGTTATCACACAGCGTAGTTTGAAAAAACGCAACTGTAGATCTCTGCTCCAAACCACAGGACAAGAGAAAGCATCACACAGACATTCAGACACAGGGACTGAGTCAAAGGGCACCCTCTGGTGGACATAGTGTTAAATTCAGGTTCAGCTGGAGGTTTGGAGACAGAGGTCTTTGCTGTGGAGTTCACACCCACCCGGGGCCTCATGTATCAGTCGTGCTTACGCACAAAAATGTGCATAAACCATGAGTATCCCAGTTCTATATCGTGAAGCTTTGCCCAGTTTCTTTATTGGACAGATATACATCATTATATTACAGCGAACATCTGCAGTTATTACACCTCCTTTTGGAAAATGTAGGACATACTGTATGCATTTCAATTGCCTCACAACCTTATTTTTTGATATCATACTCCATCCGTACTTAGAATAAAAATTCTGTCATTTAATTCACTGTTTGTGATCATTGTAATTTTAACTGGTACTGTATTATCTCAAAACACCGGCCACCTTATTAGGTACACCTTTTCAACTGCTTGATAATGCAAAAATCTAATCAACCAATCATGTGGCAGCAACTCAATGCATTTAGGCATGTAGATGTCCAAGATGATCTGCAAGACAAAGTTCAAGCCAAACATCAGAATGGGGAAGAAAGGCGTTTTAAGTGACTTTGAATGTGGCATGGTTGTGTTTGAGTATTTCAGAAAGTGCTGATCTACAGGGATTTTCCCACACAACCATCTCTACGGTTAACAGAGAATGGTCTGAAAAATAGAAAATATCTAATGAGCAGCAGTTCTCTAGCCAAAAATGGCTTGTAGAAGGCAGAGGTCAGAGGAGAATGGTCAGACTGGTTCGAGCTGATAGAAAGGCAACAATAACTCAAATAATCACACATTGCAACCAACTTATACAACCAAAAAAGCATCTCTGAAAGGACGACACATCGAACCTTAAAGCAGATGGGCTACAACAGCAGTAAACCACAGTGGGTGCCACTCCCGTAAGCTAAGAACTAAAAACTGGGGCTACAGTTTACACGGGCCCACCAAAATTGGGCAATAAAGACTTTTGCCTTAATATTACATTTGTGGTAAGTGAAACATACTTGTATACAAGGGACAATTAAGACTTTTATTTTTTGATATTGGCCTTTAATTCTCTTTCCTTTATGATGTTTTTTAAAGCAGTTTGGGAATATTTCAATATATTAATAATAAATCAAAACATGTATCAAATGATTGAAGAGTTAAAATGTCTTTCCTATAGGTTTCCTATTTCATACAGTTGTGGAACACATTTCAGAGGACAGTCATGGCCTGTGATTAAAGTGAGTGAAAGTCATGGACTCCATCAGTTCATATGCTGTATAGCAGCTGTAGCTTACACAGTTTGTGTTCAATGAACGCTTTTGTGAAGACAGTCTTTCTGCACAACAATATGCAGCACCTTTCATTGCGATGCACAAATGCTTCATAATGGTAGACTCTTCATAATTAAAAACAAATAAAAACAGGAAGTCTCCATCAACACAGACCGAGCTACGTACCACAAAAGTGGTGACGCCATCATGTAATCTCTATGGTGAGATCATGTCACATTTGAACCAGCAAGTCACTCAAAGGACAACAGATGAGGAAGCACAGGTGTGATATAGAAAACGTGTTCTAAGATGTCAGAAGGAATCTACGAATTTGAAGAGAATGTAATTGGCACAAATATTGACTGCCCAACATATGCCAATGTAGAAGGCTACAAGCCCAAACCAGGTGGAGTCGTCATTCAACATTCAGGTAATATTGCATGCACATAAAACACACAAACGAACACATGCAGGTAGAAACATATAGCATACACACCCTTATTTTGAAATAAAAAATGGAAAATAGAAGTAAAACATGCCAAAAATATACTTACTTTACAATTTCTTTACTATTTGGACATTTAGCAGGCTAATGACTTATCTGTTTTGCCACTGACTGCACAATTTCATTCTTTTAATACCTGTATTTCAAAGTTTATTTGACGTTTCTGCTTTAGTGCATTGTCAGTGGTGGAAAAGACCTTCTGGAGTTGCTGCAGTGTGTCTGGGACTGCTGTGTGTTCTGCTTCTGGCTGGGATAATAGGACTGTCCGTCAACTGTAAGTTTAATTCACTTACACCTAAATTTAAACTGACATAAGTTTAAGAACATTAAATCTTGTTGAAGGAATGGAGCATTGCTTTTTACCAAAGGTTCCATTTAACCTGATGGACCTTGACCCACGAATGGGCAAACATGCTGTGTCCAGATGTACAAAGCTGGTAGAGAAATATCCAAATAGACTTACAGCTGTAATTCCTGCCAAAGGTGCCTCTACCAAATATTGACCAAAGGGGTGAATGCAATTAATTATTTTCTGTTTTGTATTAGTAATTCATTGAGAAAAAAGTGAGTTTGTGTTTATTTTTTCACTTTGACATTATGTACTATAATGTGTTGATCAGTGGCAAAAACTCCTAATGAAATCCATTTTGAATTCATGTTCTAAGACAAAAAAATGCGGAAAAGATCAATGTGGTGAATACTTTTGAGAGCCACTGTATTTTCTGTTTCGGTGCAAGAACTCTTAACATTTTGCTTATTTTTGCAAAATCATTGGATTGAGTCATTACGGTGGTTCAAGATCAGACTGCCCATTCCTTTAATAAACATTGTTCAATATCAAAATACATCAAAAAGCAAGTGCTTGGACGAAACAGTAAAATCTTAACTACCCCTGAATAATAATCCCAAATTGGACATAAAGGAATTGGCAGAGGAAAAAAGTTTGGTAAAATATGTGTGTAGACACATGGATAGAATCAATGGACCAGCTCTTAATATAACTTGAATATTACAGATGGGGTCATTGGCCATCAATGCTTTACAGAAAAAGACAAACTACAGACTAGCTACAATAACCTGACAAAAGATAGAGACCAGCTACAGACCTTTAACAAAAACCTGTCTAAAGAGAGAGACAAACTACAAAGAGAGAGAGACCTCTTTCAGACGGTACTTGGTAAGTGAAGCGAACAGTTTTTCCTTAATCCTCATAAAACTGACTTTCATATTGACCTGAGAAACTGAAACGGGTTCATCAAGACAACTGCACAAACACATTATACGCGTCATTTTATCCACTGCTTTTCTTTTAATCAGTGAAATCTCCAAATGGATGGAAAGTGTTTGGTAACAGCATCTATTATGTCTCCACTGAGAAAAATTACTGGGAATATGCCAACCAGGACTGTCTGAAGAGAGGGACACAGCTAGTCATCATAAACAACCAAGAGGAACAGGTGAAAGGGAGATCCATAAGGGATTTAGGGATTTGTATGGTTATTTTGATGCTATTGTCAACATCTTAATCTTTCTCTGATAGAAATTCCTCATTACATTAAACATACATACTTGGATCGGTCTGACTGACCGAGAGACTGAGGGGACCTGGAGATGGGTGGACGGCACACCTCTGACTACAGCGTAAGAGATTATTCTCTGTATGAAACTACATTTCATGTATATCATTCTTTAAGTATCTGTTTTCAGTGTGAATAAGGTTCACACTGATGTTGTTAGAGGTTGTTTTGCAAGCCAATGATTACCAGCGTTGATTCAATGACTGATAGTCAACAGTAACAGCTAAAAACTGTTAAAAGTCCAGTCATTGTGCTAAGGCTATTTCACAATTTAATCAGTGGTAGATGGCAACTTCCTTCACATTGAATGCAGTTATATTAGGATGGTTTGCACTTGTTTGTCTGACTTTGTTGACATAGATAAACTTCTCCGCTGTCTCTTTAACCTTATAAACATCTTCTAGTGTCTGACTCTCTGGTTCTCTGTGTTGTTCCCACTTTAGGTACTGGGGAGCACCACAGCCTGATAATGGTGGTGGTACTGTAGGAGAGGAGGACTGTGCTGAGTTTGTTAATTGGTATACTGATCCTGTAAAGAAATGGAATGATGTTCCATGTACCACGCAACTTAATTGGATTTGTGAAAATGTCATTGAATAACAATACTTTTTATCTACAGTACAATCAGAATGCATTACGGCTGTACACAAACAATAAACAATATGACTTTTAGCACAAATTTAAATCCATTATGACTTACAGCCTTTTGATTCACAAGGACTCTTATTTATTCATGTTTGTTTCCCACAGTACACATGGGTTTTAAACATAATGGACAAAAACTAACAATAATATTTTAACACGCAAATCTTTGGATTCACCCTTTCATCATACAGTTGTTTTCAAAAGCTTGCAAACCCTTGGAGAATTGGTAATATGTACCATTTGTTAAGAAAACATGAGTAATCAGGCAAAACACATGTCTTTTATTTCTTATGGGATTCATATTCAACTGTAGGTCATAACAGAATGGCACATTCATAAAAGAAAACATGGCAACAAAGAGAAAAATGAACTGACCACTGTTCAAAAGTCTGCATACCCATAGTTCTTAATACTGTGTATTGCCCCCTTTAGCATCAATGACAGCGTCTTTTGTAATAGTTTTGTAAGCTGCCCATTCGTCTTGGCAAAATGCCCCCAGGTCATGCAAAGTCTTGCATGAACCACACTTTTGAGATCTCCCTAGAGTGGCTCAATAAAATGAAGGTCAGGAGACTGAAGGCCACTCCAGAACCTTTCGCCTTTTCTACTGTAACCACTGGAGGGTCAACTTGGCCTTGTGCTTAGGGTCATTTTCATGCTGGAAAGTCCAAGTGCATCTCATGCACAGCTTTAGTGCAGACAAATGCAAGTTGTCTGCAAGTATTTTCTGATAAAAGGCTGCATTCCTGTTGCCATCAATTTCCCCAAGATTCCCTGTGCCTTTAGAGCTCACACACCCCCAAAATATCAGTGAGCCATCACCATGCTTCACAGTGGGGATGGTATTCTGTTCACTATAGGCCTTGTTGACCCCTCTCCAAAACATCCCCCGTGGCGCCTTGATGGAATCGACAATATATTTTGTCATACAAATCTTTGTATTATCACTTTCGTTTTTATGCCATGAAATGAAATAGTTTTGGCAGACTCCCTAGCAATTACTCATTTCTTATGAATATTCCAGTAAGTTAGTAAATACCGGTAAAGCTTTCTATTGGCAAAAATGCTGTTAAAACAGCCAGTGGCAAACTGCATACATTTGTGGTGGAGGTAAACTTCGTAAGAAACGTTAGTCAGTTTAACTGTATCAATGTCATTGACAAATGGCCAATAAACTAATAAAATGGCCAGTGGCAAAAGAGGATTTGTTCAGGATATTCAGATGCTATACAGACAATTGGTAACTGTACAGCTCTGTGGTGTAGTGGTTGACAACACAGCCTTTCATGTTGGTGACCCGTGTTCAAATCTTGAGATGACGACTCTTTCTATTGTGGGCCGGCAGAACTAGGCTTGCCTGGTTTCTTTTCATGACTTGTTTGTGACAGAAGTGTAAAACAGTAATTCTAAAGAATACTCTGGTGGTCATCTTGGTTTAAAGGGAAAATTAACCTACTTTTTAAAACAAAATTACAATCTCAATGGAATGAATACTACTGGACAGATGATTATGGTTCCAATCACGGAAAGTCAATGTTTATTTAAGCTGCAAGAGACAAAGGAAAAGGCAGCACAGAAAACCCCATGGAGGCTAGGTTAAGTAACCAGTGGTCAGTCAGGCTAGGTTCAGTAATGGGAGGTCAATCAGGCTAGATTCAGTAATGGGTGGTCAGTCAGGCTGGTTTCAGTAACAGGTGGTCAATCAGGCAAGGCGAAGGTCCTGGAAATGGCAGGAAAAGGGAAATCCTCAGGACAGTCGTGCTGGTCAATACGAAGGTCTCTAGTGAAGGTACAGATGGGAGTCGAGCTGTGCAGGAAGAAAAAAAAAGGTTTGGTAAGTCAACTACAAACAATACCTCACAAAGAGAAAGCTGCAGAGATTGACTATATATTGGGAGTGCAGGTGAGTAACAGGTGTCTAGATTTCTGGTGATTGCGATCTGGGGTGACAGTTAGGTTCAGTTTTGAGGGGATGTGAGTGTGTCATGTGTACAGGTAGAGGGAGTGAAGGAGCAGTCAAAGGAAATGGATGGTGAAAGGACCTCACACTCAATAGGTTAGGTTTCACAAATTGAGAGCAATTGAAATAAAAAAGGTCACTTTTCACCCAGAGCACTTTGACAAAACATACAGATTTTCACCCCTCTCCCTTTACAGCATCACACACACATTATATCTCAGTATCTGTGGTCAGTATGGAACTCTGCTCCAAACCACAGGACAAGAGAAAGCATCACACAGACATTCAGACACAGGGACAGAGTCAAAGGGGGCCCTCTGGTGGACATAGTGTTAAATACAGGTACGGCTGGAGGTTTGGAGACAGAGGTCTGTGCTGTGGAGTTCACACCCAACAGGTCCTTCACTGAGCCCACACACACACCCACGTTGCTGGCCCGGTCCACCACCACAATCTCCACCTTCTTCAAACAGCAAGAGGCTCTGTAGGCCACCTGGGTCACATTCTCACCATTGATGCCCACCACCGAAGAAGTATTCAGGGAACCGTTGCCCTGGAGCAAGGTGATGCGGTCGATGCCGGTGCTGTTCACGCCGTCGGTCAGGTCAGCATGGAGCTGCCAGTAGGTGGCGCTGCAGTCAGATGAGCAGTTGGATAAGACTCTGACCGGCCTACATCGGGGAGTAGGGGAAATCTGTGACATGGACGACAGGTGAAGACAAGGAGAGTTTAGTTAGACAACTGATGTAGCTGGTGGGAACCTGTAGCTCACAGCCACCAAGTCATTCAGAACATAGTCTTTACCTCGCTGACAACAGAGAGACGGAGGACTGCCTAGTTTAAATGGAGTTTATTTTAACCTGGCCTGGAGCACACCCCAGGATTTATTTTGTTAGAAAGAAAGCTACCAGGAGGTCAGAGAATTCCAGGGCAACCCCAAGCAAAGAAAGCTCTGGACAGTAACCACTCCTGGACAAAAAGACTAACCCAGTAAGACACGGACTGTTTTTTAATGACTGTTTCCCTTTTCCTTTGTTTATAGCTGGTAACAATTTAGCTGTCCGGTCGAAGTGAGGGACCGGAAGGACTGTACAGTAAGGCTCAAGAAAGAGCTAGGCTTTTCTTTTGTTTTTTTTGTTACCTGTATTATTATTTTTTACTACATTTTAGTTTTTATAGGCATAAGTAATGGGTAAATGCTGAATGTACAAGTGCACATTAAATCTGTAAGTAAATAAAGAGAGACATAATTTGTGTGTGCTTCAAATTAACATGTGTTTTGAACTGGCAACAGTGCTGGAACACTGTTTTGTAACTGGACAGTGATGATAGAATAGTGCTTTTGTAACAGGGAAATATCTTGTGAATTTTTATTAAGGAACACAATTTTTTCTAGATGGTTCTATTCCAAAAATCTCACGTAAAAATATCTGAATTCAGTCTTTAAACAACATTTGCCCACTCTCGGAAATGAACAGCATTTAACTTCCTTATAAACTCAAACCGGACTCTAAACCAAAATTGAGCAAATCATGTTGTACAGAGTAGAAGCGAAGCTTCACACGTCCTCTAAGGGGCATTTTCTTTGATCTGAAACGGGTACCGAAGCTTCGTTACGACCTGTCTCGCAAGGAAATCTCAAGGTGTGTACCGAAGGATCGCTTCAAGCATCCCATCACTTGCACCTGGCTGCTGTCTCTTAAAGTTTCACTAATAAGTCCTCGGTCACTGCCTTGGAGAAAGGATACCCGCTTTTGTTCCATCTCGTTCTTGTACCCTAAGGCCCGGCCTGGCTAACAAACCGCTACCGTATCTATAATATTCAATAACTACCAATTGCTGCTAGTATACAATGTAATGTGTATTACTGCCATACTTGCCATTACTAATTGTTCAATAATACTACCCATATTGCTGCTAGTTTATAGTACTGTTTTCTTTAAACTGCTTCTAGTGTACAGTGGTATGTATATTTTTGCTTTTACTATTTCTGTTGTCTAGATATATTTTTGGTCTTATATTATTCTTAACTCTCACTACGTAGTTGTTGGGTGCCAGGTCAAAAGAATGTCATTGTGCAGGATGACACTGTTGTTCTGTGCATTTAACAAATAAACCTTGAAACTTTAAGTTTTTCAATTTTTTAAGTTGTGCAGAAGGAGAACTACAACACATGCTGGAGGCTGCATTCATTGCAAAGTGTCCTGTATGAGCCAGTGGCTAGTTGGTTAGTGTCCTATATGGGCCAATGGATAGTCGGTTTGCTCCCTGTATGGGCCAGTGCATAGTTGGTTTGCTCCCTGTATGGGCCAGTGCATAGTTGGTTTGCTCCCTGCATGGGCCAGTGGATAGTTGGTTTGCTCCCTGTATGAGCCAGTGGACTGTCAGTGGAGGAAGCTATGTATCATACATGAGGTTGGCCTATTGTTAACTAACGGTGGCTGTAATATTTAGAGGGGGACGGTGATTAAACCTTTGAACACAAAGGGAGGTTCAAGTGGAAATGTACAGTGTTATTAAGGGTGGTGCTTTTTATATTGACTCTAAGAGCTTGACGAGCATAAATAATAAACAAAATCCAACAAATCTATTAATACTTAATATTTCAGATTTGAGCAGTGCAGTTTCATTTGAGATTCCCTGCACATTTGACAAAACTGTCTCCGTCAGTTCCTGAGTGAGGTTAGTTCCTCTTACAGTTTCTCATCAAACCAGATTATATTTTTCCTCATTCTCTGAAAGTACTTCCGGCAACATATCAAGTGTGAATAAAGAACACAGGATGCATCTGAGCTCAATTTGTGATTGTCATGACAAAAGGTCTGAATACAAATATACATACAATACAATTGGCATACATTCATAATAACTTGTTTCAAAAACATTGTGGCAGAAAATGTGTCTATTGCACTACAACATTTCAAGTGAAGAGGTCTGACTATAGGCACTAGGCACTGTACGTGTGCCAGGAGACTGAACATACATTAGTCTTCACCAAACCACACAAAGGCAATAACTGTGACCAAACAATGAAAACGATAGAGAAAACTTATGTATAGGCCAGTGGATAGTTGGTTTGCTCCTTGTATGGGCCAGTGAATAGTTGGTTTGGTTAGTGAGAGTTTGTCCACCTTGTTATGATTCAAGCAGTGATAATATGACATTGCTGTATTTTTCATAGGGGTCGTTACGCAACCAGCCCTGTGTGAATCAGAGCATTCAAAACACATCCACAAAAACCACACGATAAAATCTGTAATGTACCCTCCTGGAGAATGATTTGATTAACATTTTGGACTGCATACCAATGACAATAACGTATCCTTATAAATTAAGCTTGGACAAACTAAAAAACATGGACCTCAAGTTAAAGGAACAGATTTGCTTTACACAGTGCTACAGCAGTCTGTAAAATAAAAACATCGTAATGATGTACAATTTTGTTTTATTAGTCCCACACAGGGTAAAGGCAAATACTTACAGTAATAAAGGTAGATGCCTTCCAAACAGGTAATATACAGTACTGCTATAAACTGTACTCTATAGACAGAGGTTAAATCAGGATTGCAGTGTGTGATAACGGTCTAATTGGTACCTTTTTCATGAATACCTTCAACAAAAGTCTTGCTGAAACTGTCACATCCACCTCCAGGGCTGCCTCCTCCCCTGGTCCAGCCCAGCTCCCTCCGGTGTTCCTTTGGTCTTGTACTCCAGTTTCCCAGCACCACTCAACACATTTGTATTGAACAAATCATGGACTGGTCTGTCGCCGATCACACACACCTGATCCCCATTTCCCATCATTGCTAAGTGTTTCTCTGTTTACTCTTCTGCCCTGGTTCTTGTGTGTGATTTAGGTGCAGTTTTGGCAGTACTTATATTGTTTTAGAATAACATAAGAATGTGTTTTAATTCAGTCATCATACATTTTTTTATTCTGTTACCACAAGGGAAAACTTGATTTCTGCTGGATAAAGTTACAGTTGGGCATAGTTTTATGTTTAAACTTAGGCACTGAGCTAGGCATTATGGGTAGGTTGGGGTTTGGCCTAATGACAAGTTTATTGAGGTTAAGGTTAGCTGTTAGGGTTAGGTTATGGATTGGGATTTGAGATAGCTATAGATAATATGTTGATTGATAGTTAATGCACGCTGTATTAGCCAAATTGAGCTTTGAATTAACTTCATGTTTCTTTCTTGTGAATAGTAGTGTATGCATGTGTGTTCTGGATGAATGTGTGAGTGTTTATATATATATGGCAACAGGTCTGTCTACTGCCACCTAAAGGACGGTTGGGAGGCTGAATGTGGAGCCCAAGGGGAATGGCCTTAAAGACAGGAAGTATCGGAGGGGGTGGAGAGGGCAAACAGTCTTTTGACTGTGTGGTGGTGTGCTCTATGGTGCCATGACGTGACAAGCCGTTTGCTACCATGTGAGAAGAGACTACTTTAAATTAATTGTTTATGTTATTTACTTCAAGATTATTTAACATTCTTCATTATTAACAATAAATGGTCATTGGACCGGCTGAATCAACTTTTTTCTACCCATCTTTACAACCAACTGCACGCGTCAAGCTATATCCAGCTCAACCAACATTAGTAGCAATTGGGAATAAAGGTCTGATTGAAAAAGGCTACTACACACGCTAACTGACTGACGTCCAAGATGGCGCCAGTTTGTTCTTTGGCGAGCCGTCACAACGAATCTCTCTGTTCGTGTTGTTCGTCTACACGTATGCCCAGGTTGCCTCCTTGCTCATAGTATATGAACGCCAAGCTCTACTTGATATTAGGGCTGCTGCTGCTGATCTACGCAGACAGAGTTCAGGGGGACAGGAGTTCTCTCCCTCGTTTACCATTGAGTCTGTGCCAGCTCCCCTACCGCACCTCTCACAGGAGGAAACATTGCAGAAAAAGGGGTGAATGCGGAGGCATATTACTGTAATTTACATTCATTGTAATTTATCCCATTCCAAATAATCCTGCCGATCCTGTTACATGCCATCTGGCCGAACACATGTCCGTTAAAATGGCCTTGGTAAATGCATGGTGTATTTCGAACAAAACTTGTATATAACAAACTTGTATACAACAAGCCTTCTCCAAAGGCGTTTCGCTCTTTTAACCTTTCCACTGCCATACTCTTCTCATATGCTTACAAGGCTTCTCCCCTCATCAGCAGAATTGAGGCTCCCTCAGGCCTGAACACAGAGGGCTTAGTCACTATGTTTAATTCCACTTGCTCTGACATCCTGGATTCTGGTACTCCTTTTAAAAAGAGGGGAGCGAAAGCTAGAACTCAGCCCTGGCTAAATAATGTTACCCATACTCTCAGACAAGAGGGCAGAAAAGCAGAGCGGAAATGAAAAAAGAAGTTGCAAGTGTCATATGAAATAATGAGAGATTGTTTAATTTAATTTCAAAAGCCAAATATTTCTCAGATATTTTCTCTAACAACTCTAATAATCATAAAGTCTTGTTTAGTGTGATAAACAAGGCTTTACATCTGGTTGCTTTTCCTGAAGCGACTTCTGAGACTTCCTGTCTATCTTCACTGGCAATATAGATCCCATAAGATCTTGCATTTTACCTCCAGAACACGACCCCTCTGATTTAGCTACATGTTCTTCTCTTTTTAACCAGTTTGAACCTGTATCTCTTTCACATGTGATAGACATAGTCTGATACATGAAGCCTACTACCTGCCCCCAGGACACAGTTCCCTCGCGCCTTTTTAAAGAAGTGCTGGAAACTATTGGTCCCAGTATACAGTCCATAATAAATAGCTGCCTCATCAATGGCACTGTCCAGGTTTTAGGGGATGCCATAGCACTGAATCAGCTGTTCTTAAGGTGTTAAATGGTTTATTTTTGTTTAGGGACATTCAAACTGTGCCACTTTAATTCTTCTTGATCTTTGTGCTACTTTGACACGATTGATCATGCTATCCTTCTGGACCATCTTAAACTAGATGTTGGCATTCATTTAATGCCCTACATGGATCAGCACCCTCCTGTATTTCAGACCTCCTTCATCAGCACTCTTCCTCAAGGACCCTTAGGTCGTCCAACAAACTGCTTTTGTGCGTTCCACGGTCACGTCTGAAGTTTAAAGGAGATCGTGCCTTTTCTGTTGCTGCTCCAAAGTTGTGGAACAGCCTACCTTTAGATATTAAGACCTCTACTAGTAGCAACGTTTTTAAATCCCTCCTTAAGACCTATCTTTTTTCTTTTGCATTTGAGTCTGCAAATGGGTAGGAATTTATGTTTCTGTTTGTCATGTCCTATAAATATGTTTAGTTGGCTATATGTTTTGACTGTACAGCACTTTGGTCGACGTAAGTTGTTTTTAAATGTGCTATAAATAAATTTGACATTGACTTTGAATGGGAAGACGACAGGAACCAGAATATTAGTTTTATAATCTAAATAATTTAGATAAAATAAATTGGGCAAGGACAGGCAAGGTGTGGAATAGCAATCATCCCTTTTTCCTCAAGGTAAGATAAACATGAGGTTTGCGAGCCTTTCTGTGTTTTTTTCCAGTGTCAGCAGTGGCCTTGCTGGTTTTGGCCTTATACAGCTAGGTATGACGTGTCAATGACCATTTCACAGAAGCCAAGAAGGGTTTCCTACCCCTGTAACTATGTCCATTTTAATCGTTTCTGAGCAAGAAAAAAGGGTAGTTGAAAATGAACATCCTAATGTTGATTCCAAGTAATGATGGACTGGAGGATTCAAATACACTGGAGAACGAACGACTCCTCTTACAAAAAGGCCCCTGTTCCAACACAGCTACACACCCCAGAGGAACAGCAACCTCAGACTAAGGATGGTAGGAGACAACAGGAGGTGAAGAGGGAGAAACAGAGGAGGGTGACAGAGTCAGATGATTTGTGTGTAATGCAAAGTACACTTCAGTCTCACAGTGCTTTGATACATTTCTCTCACATGGATGAATGTAATGTGATTGTATATTTATAATTCTTCCATTCAAATAAAGTGATGGAAGCGTAGTCAAATTGCCCTGGGGCAAAGTGAGGAACGTGAACCCCTAACAACACCTTTCACAGTGTCATGTTTTTCTTGTGGTGTAGTGTTGGGCAAGGAACCAGGCGCAGGCATATCTCACGTTCGTGGGGTTTAATCAACAAACAAAACAAACCGAACACGAACGGAAAACGATAACTAATATACTGAATGAAAATAAAGTGTGCGACAACGCGTCCTAACAAGTAAACTTCAAACAGTACATACACGCACCACTCACCGATACACGAACAAACAATAACAGCAACAATGATCCACAATGTGGGGAGCAGAGGGGAAACATTTAAACACATACAAATTAGCAAACAGGGACCTGGTGTGAACAATAATTGAAAACATGTGACAAAGAACAAGTCCGGGATGCATTTGTGAGTGATGGGAATTTGAGAATATAAGGCACGGTGGCGCTGCTGCTCACCGCACCATGACACACAGTATGCAAATGTCAGTGAAAGAAAGAGAGCTAGAAAATAAACAATTTGCACCACCTGCCAAAATCCATGCCCAAATTATGACCAAAGACACGGTTTCAAGTTTAAGTATGAATGACTGTAAGGGACTCACGGTTCACTGTTTTATTTCATTGGTTTATTTATAAAATAGTGATATTCAAAACCTGAATCTGTCCCTAAAAGGTGGAAATTATTTTATACAACATTATTGGTATTGCTGTCTGTCACACACAGAACAACATGCAAGGAGTGTGAACAAACAGTTACCAGAAGACCTTTTGTGTTTCCTCCCTGTGTGTGAGGGACCAGCAGTTCCCATGAAGACAGCAAAACTTGATAAGTTGGTCTTCATACGGTGTTTTAAAGTGCTCCCACAAGGAAATAGGCTATTTGTGTCTTAGTGGTTAGGTTTACGGTCAACAATACAATTGCTAAGTTAAATAAGTTTTAGTTTTAGGCATCAGGGGTTAGGTGTTAGTGTTAGGCATATATGTTTGATTATTGATGTTGAAGTTAGGGTTACGGTTAGATTTTTCGGGCCAGGGCGATATTAGATTAAGTTTTAAGTTTAGCGTTAGAATTAGGAAAAATGAAAATTTTTAGGGAAAGCAACTTTACATTTTCCAATTAGATTGCTAAGTTAAACGTCCACGTGTGCGCACTGTGCTATTGTGTTTGTGTTTTTATGGCTACATGTTCGTTTTTGACATTGTATATAAATGAAAGAGTCGGAAACCGCAAAGTAACCTGAAATGTAGTTAATCGAAATTAATAAAATGTGTTAATTGGAATATGTTCAGATTCAAGTGGGGAGTAAAAGAACAAATTGAAGCGGTACTCAGGTCTTTTCAGGTCTGCAGAGACTCCAAAATAGGTGGTGTGAGCTACAGGTTTCCACCAGCTACATCAGATGTCTAACTAAAGTTTCCTTCTTCTCTCTTACCTTTCGTCCAGGTGACAGATTTCACCCATCCCCGATGTGGGTCGGTCTGTCTCGTCCAACTGCTCATCTGACTGCAGCGCCACCTACTGGCATCTCTATGCCGACGGTTTGAACAGCACTGGCATTGACCACGTCACCTTGCTCCAGGGCAACGGCACCATGAACACTTCTTTGGTGGTGGGCATCGAAGGTAAGAATGTGACCCGGGTGTCCTACAGATCCTCCTGCTGTTTGAAGAAGGTAGAGATTGTGGTGGTGGACCGGGCCGGCAATGTGGGTGTGTGTGTGGGCTCAGTGAAGTACCTGTTGGGTGTGAACTCCACAGCACAGACCTCTGTTTCCAAACCTCCAGCCGTACCTGAATTTAACATTATGTCCACCGGAGGGCCCCCTTTGGCTCAGTCCCTGTGTCTGAATGTCTGTGTGATGCATTCTCTTGTCCTGTGGTTTGGAGCAGAGATCTAGAGTTCCATATTGACCACAGATACTGAGATATAATGTGTGTGTGTGTGATGCTGTAAAGCGAGATGGGTGAAAATATGTGAATTTTTTCAAATTACACTGCGTGACAAATGACCTTTTTTCTCAGTTGAGAAATATGTCATTCAAAGGTTTTGAAAGGGAACTTCTGTATTCTGAACCTACTGAGATCTGAATTGTGTTTTAAATAGGTGAAGTTTTTCTTAAAAGTAGGTGAACTTTCCATTTAAATCAAGATCACCACCAGAGTTTCCTTCGGAATAACTTTTCACAAAACAAGCGATAGGTAAAGGAATTTCTTTGAGTCTGTATTCATGACCTCTGTTTGAAGACTGATGGAGCTCAGCATAAATGTTATATGATGAAATTAAGAATACAAAAATGTTTATGCTAAGAAATATTCCAAATTTGATTATCTCCATTATGTTTAAAACCAATGAACACTCTGGGAAATAAACATGAATAAATAATAAGTGAAACCCCATGATGACTAGTTCTGAGGAAATGACATGTTTCTCTTCATTACTGTTGTCAGAAACATGGAATTGTCACTTAATGTGACAGGGGGAGAAACTTATTTATTGGAATTAAAAACTGTCATTCTATAATTCTTATTTCTTCTCTGGCATATTTTTTTTAGTATCTCACAAAAGTGTATCAGTTTATTTTAGATCAATGCATATTATATTGATGCTTTGGCAATACTTGCGTAATGTTTTTCCTGCCAATAAAGCAATTGAATTGAAGTTGAATTCAAAAGGAGAGAGTAGGAGAGAGAAAAGGAAAGACTGGGGTTTTTAGTACATTCATCATAGTCCTTGTGAAACATATGGCTGTAAGTAAATTTGGTTAATGTCATATTGTTTATTATTTGTGTACAGCCTTTATGCATTCTGATTGTACTGTAGATAGCAAGGTATTGTTAATCAATGACTTTTTCACAAATCCAGTTACGTTTTCTGGTACATGGAGTGTCATTCCATTTCTTTACAGGATCAGTAAAATCATGATAAATCACGGCACAGTCCTCCCCTTCACCAAGATTATTAGGCTCTCCTCTTCCCCAGTACCTAAAGTGGGAACAACACAGAGAACCAGAGAATCAGAAACTGGTAGAAAACAAAATCCTAAATTTCAGAATGCAGATGTTTTATAAGGTTAAAGAGACAGCAGAGAAGTTTATCTACATTAACAAAGTCAGAAAAACCAATATAACCATCTTCATATAACTGTAGTCAATGTAAAGGAAGTGGCCAACTACCACTGATGAAATGATGAAATAGCCTTAGCACTACGACTAGACGTTTAACAGTTTCTATGCTAGACGTTTAACAGTTTCTATGGTAGCTGTTACTTTTGACTATCAGTAATTGAATCAATGCTAGCAACAATTGGAAAGCAAAACAACCTTTTATTTCTTTTAAACTTAAATTAGATACTTAAAGAATTATTTCTATAAAATATAGTTTTATACGGAGTATAATCTCTTACGCTGTAGTCAGATTTGTGCCATCCACCCATCTCCAGGTCCCCTCAGTCTCTCGGTCAGACAGACCGATCCAAGTTTGTATGTTTAATGCAATGAGGAATCTCTATCAGAGGAAGATTAAGATGTTGTCAATAGCATCAAATTAACCATATAAATCCCTAAATCCCTTATGGATCTCCCTCTCACCTGTTCCTCTTGGTTGTTTATGATGACTAGCTGTGCCCCTCTCTTCAGACAGTCCTGGTTAGCATATTCCCAGGTATTTTGTTCCATGGAAACATAATAGTTGCTGTTGCCAAACACTTTCACTGTTTAAAAGAAAACCAGTAGATCAAATTACATGCTATATGTGTCGAATCCGTTACAGTTTCTAAAATCAATGTAAAGACCATTTTCATGAGGATCAAGATTGAAAAGAGAACCAGTTCAGTTCACTTACCAAGTAAAAAGTTGTCTCTCTCACTCTGTAGTTCGTCTCTCTCACTCTGTAGTTTGTCTCTTTCACTCTGTAGCTGGTTTCTCTCTTCAGTCATGTTTTTGTAATTAATCTGTAGCTGCTCTCTCTCTTTTGTCAGGTTGTTGTAGTTAGTCTGTAGTTTGTCTCTTTCTGTGAAGTATTGATGCCCAATGGCTCCATCTGTAAAATTCAAGTTACATAAAGGGCTAGTTGATGGATTCCATCCTTTATTCTACATATATTTTACCCAGATTTTTTCCTCTGCCAATTTGGGAATATTATGTGGGGGGTAGTTCAGACTTAACAATGTTGTTTCTAGCACTCTAGCACTTTTTTTATATAATTTGATATTGAACAACATTTTCTAAATGTATGGGCATTCGGATCTTGAACAGCCATAATAAAGACTAAATCCAATGTGTTGGCAGAAAGAAGCAAAATGTTAAGTCCACGTAATCAATTTTACCCCCTTTTTCTCCCAATCCCACTGTACGACCTTGTGCCACCGCTACAACAGTCCCTGTGGAGACGGTGGGGTCATAGATCACCACAGGCCTCCTCTGAAACCAGTCCAATTACTGCTTCACAGACTGCTGTTCACAATGATCCATTCTTTCAACAAGAGAATACGCTCTTTAAATGTTGTCAGTTTAACTTTAGGTGTAAGTGAATTAAACTTACAGTGGACAGACAGTCCTATGATCCTAGCCAGAAGCAGAACACACAGCAGTCCCAGACACACTGCAGCTACTCCAGAAGGTCTTTTCCACCTGCACTGTATTAAACATTGAAATACAGATAATTAAAGTATGAGAATGTGCACTCCAATGCTGAAAAGATAAGATTAATCGAAAGATTAATAAGCCTGCTAAAGGTCAAAATTGTAAAATTATCAAAGCAAAACTAGTTTTAATGTATTTTATTTCTATGTACTGTTTTCATTTAAAAAAAATAAGGCTGTGTGCGTATTTCTGCCAATATGCCCATGTTTGTACCTGCGTTTTCTTGGGTGTGTGTATTTGTGTGTATTTTGTGCCTTCAATATTACCTGAATGTTGACTGACAACCTTACCTTGTTTGGGCTTGTCATCTTCTTCATTGCCGTATGTGGCGTAATCAATGTTTGTGCCAATTACATTCCCTTCAAGTTCGCAGATTCCCTCTGACATCTTAGCACATGCGTGATAAAGACAAGGAGTTCTATCTCGACTGTTCTCTTTTGAGTGATTTAGTGGTTGAAATGTGACAAACTCACCATAGAGTTTAAATGATGGTGTCACCATGAAGATAACATCATTGCTATTGATGGAAGTAGCTAGGTCTGAGTTGTTAAGGGAGACTTCCTGTTATTCAGTGACAGTCACACTAAGAATCTGCCATTAAAAATAATGTTTGCATTGTATTGAATGGTGCTGCAAATCGCTGTGCAGAAAGACTAAAAAGCAAAAGTGTTCATTAAACCTACATTGTGTAATCTACAGCTACCATGTAACATTTACAGTGAGGGAAAACAATTATTTGATCCCCAGCTGATTTTGTATATTTGTCCACGGACAAAGAAATGATTAGTCTATAATTTTAATGGTAGATTTATTTCAACAGTGAGAGACAGAATAACAACAACAAAATGTTTGGGGTGTACTTACTTTTGTGAGATACTGTACGTTCAAACATTGTAATTCTAGATATACATTTTGAGAACTTGAGTCTGTTTGAGTGGGTATGCTGCTGCTGGGTTATTCGGTCGGACTAACACACAATTCATGGTGAGTGAATCAGATGTCATGGTGTAAATTCATTAGAGATACACATGAACACAGTTTTCTAAAAGCTGTTGTCATCATGTTATTAACCGATTCAATGTGATTGTCTATCTGTATCTAGCTTGTAACTATCTAACTGGCCAGGCTAGCCTATCTTGGAAAAAATGTGGCTAACTAATGAAAAGTTACTGACATACTTTTCTAAAGTCGATCACTCTGCCACTAGTTCACTCTGTGTTTTATGGCAACAAAAAAGGAATTACACCGTGACACAGCTTGACTACTATTTTCATATCTTCTATTTGTGTCCCAACAGCGAGTTGGAGGCCAGGAGTGGAGGTCCAACCTACAGTGGGGAGATTTGCATATCTGGGAAATAATTGCGATATAATGTTTTGTAAAGTAAGAGATATTTATTTTTTTAAATAATATTTTCTTTTCCAAATCAATGCATTTCCAGCGTAATACTGATTTTGAACTTTTAATCAAGTTTCTATGACGATCTCTGATCTCTAATCAGTGAAGAAGGCTAGAAGTTTTTAACATTAAAATGTTTACAAAGAAAGTATTTTTGATTTCTGTTGAATCTGAATATAAAACCATCTGTACCTCGGTGTCAAACGCAGGTAAAACTTGATACTGTTCGGACAGAATTGTCCACACTTGTAAACAGGCCAGCTGACAGTCCCAAAAATTGTGGCATCTCAAGCTGTCAATATCTTTTACGTTTACATCAAACATATTGAACATATTATCATTGAACATATAGAACATATTATTATTGAACTTATAGACCATGTTCTATATGTATAAGTGTAATTATTAGTTTTTTGATTTCCCTTTTTATTTTATTTTTGACTTTTCATTTTAGACATTTTGTGAATGTGACCCTACAATTTGTTGACATTGTGCAGGAGATTTCCGGGCTCTGCAACAGAAATTACAGAAATCTAAAACAATAGATTTGTAAATAATGTCGATTATTGTTGTGACTTTTTTGCTAAGGCATTTTATGCGGGCTAAACATTGCGGACTAAATATTGCAGCAATACAAAGATGAATATACTATACCAATGCTATCTAACTATTGTTTGTACGTTAGTAGCTGCTGGCAAACATTATGCCCAATGGGCATACAACGTCATTCTGACGTCTTATTTTGGTCAAGTTGTCAATGTGTTCAGAATGGCAACAAAATTGTATTTTGTGCCTGTTGGGTTGAGTTTTTACAAACTATTGTTGCCGTGATGCATACTGTAATGCCTAACCATAACCTAACCTTTTTTGTTTTCTAACCTTAACCCTAACCTTAAATAGATTTTGCAACATACAATACGAGTTTCTATATTCGTAAGATATCATACCTTTTAATTACATTTGTAATATATGTTTTTGCAAATTCATAACATATTACACATTTTGGTAGTGCATTGTACTATGTGAATCATGCTCTATTCTATTTTTATAATACCTGTACATTTCTGATAATTTCCAAAATCAAAGTACAATAATACAATGAAATCTATACAATGGATAGCAGATAGCAAATTCCTAGTATTTGGAATGTTTGGCCAGTAAAGATCAGAAATGTGAATTCCTTAGTTGACATTTACATTTGTAAAGATCCTGTTAACCACATGTCACCTGCAATTTTTGATTAGTTCAGAATTTTTTGTTGTTGTTTTAATGAACATGTTGATGTAGAAGTGAATCCTCCTGACTCATTTCAATACTGTATCCATGGATTTATTTTATTGGAATTGGCTTTCCCCGAGTGTATCGCCTCTGTAAAGATGTGATGTGTGGTCAGACAACCGGTTTGAATTTAAACAGTTATCAGATGGTTATAAAAGCAAAACCAGGTCATTATTGTATTCCCTTTGTTCCTGTACTTGGATGTGGTAACTATACTCTTGGTCTTTCTCTCTCCCCTCTCTCTCTGTCTTTCCCCTTTTCTCTCTCTCTCTCTACAATAGACTTTGTGTTTAAGGCCTTTTAGGCCATGCATATGTTGTCTGTTTCCCTCTTTTATCCATGTTGGGATGAATGATTTGTTCTTTAAATATTGTCTAGTAACAACCGTATCCTGTTGTTTAATGTTTTCATCTACAATATTAAGTAAATCCATTTGAATTATAAGACCCTTCTCATAGTCCTCCTGGCCATGACTGTTGTTTGTTTGCAGTTCTCCTGTTTCAGTTGTTAAGTCAATAATGATGTGACATTGACCAAGGAGACTTGACACTAGAAACAGTATAAATGAAACAGATCGGACAGGAATAAAACAGAATACTGGTTGAAGGAACTCAGACTGGAACAAAAAAAAACATGGAGGTTACATTTGGGGGTAACCAATAACCAAAACATTGGGGAAGTAGGAACTTAAATAGGGTTCATGATGAGGGAAAACAATAATGAATGAAAACAGGTGTCTGTGATGAAGTGAGGGAGAGAGGATGTTGGATTCACTGGTGCAGCTGGCTGCTGTACCAGAACGTGACAAATTAAATATTGGCTTTTTTTTTGAAGAAAAGAAAACTAGCTAAACCAAGCACAATACAGTTCATAGTAATAGTTCATTAATAACATCAATAAACGTCTAATTAAAGGCATTTGCTGACATCAGATTTAACAGTTGAAAACTCCACAGTGTCCGCCTTCTAGAGTGCAAAGGACCGTGGCACAAGGATCTCTCCAAAACATCAAGGCAGTGACTCGTTTCAAGGCAGTAACTCGTTTCAAGGCAGTGACTCTTTTCTGACACCATACACCATACTGTAGGCTTACTAGTAATATTAACATGACGGGGTACTTCACAGTTACTCAGTCCCTAAAAGAGATGTCTAATCTTATTCCCAAAAGGCTCTTTGTTCAAATTGCTTAACCTGCCTAAAATGCAATGTGGGTGTCAGGCTTCGAAGAAATTAGGAGCAGGAAACGTGGAGTCGCGTAGCTTACTGTCTTTTAATGGCGGCGTAGCCCAACAATGCTTACAAGGGCAAATATTGTATTATCAAATGTATTAATAATTGAACTGCAATGTATTGCAGAATAAGCTCAAATAGCCTGGATATGATCACGTGGAAGAACACTTGTTCTTTTTTTATCTTCCCTTTGCTTTATTTACACAATGGACTCACTGGTCTTTGCATCTGGAAGATATTGCTTCTTCACTTTGTTGTACATTTTCTCAGTGCAGCCTTCATACATGTCATCAACAGAGTTACAGGCCATGTCTAAGGGTCTGCAGACAGAGATGCACTAGTCTAAAGATCTCAGACCCAGGAAACTACTAACCCGCAACCATCCCTCCCACACTGTCACATAGCAGACAAACCATTCGCTTCTTCTGTAAATATTGTTACTTTAATTAATGTGCTTTCTTTGTATCAATTTACAACGTACTCTACTACTAAGAGGAAAGCGGTAAACATTATCATGTAAATTACAGGATAACTCTGATGCGATGATTAAAACTTCAGGTTCTCTTTGTCGAAAGCTGTGTTACACAAATATCATTTATCTTATGAATTGGGGATCAAAATGTTTTTCTTCAGGGGTCATGGAATTAATAATACAGGTTTGTAACAGATGAGATGGTTAGTATCAGAGGCTTGTTTGCGTAGAGATACGTACACTTTCCCATCAAGTTCAACATTGAATTTAACACTAAGTCCACCGGAGGGCGCCCTTTGACTCAGTCCCTGAGTCTGAATGTCTGTGTGATGCTTTCTCTTGTCCTGTGGTTTGGAACACAGATCTAGAGTTCCATATAGACCACAGATACTGAGATATAATGTGTGTGTGTGTGATTCTGTAAAGGGAGACGGGTGAAAACTACACTGTGTGAAAACTGAATCTACTGAGATCAGAAGTTTTTCTTAAAAGTAGGTGAAATTCCCTTTAAATCAAGATGACTGCCAGTTTCCTTCCGAATAAAGTTTCACACTTCAGTGAAAAAGAAGCAATAGGTAAAGTGATTTCTACGAGTCTGTATTCATGACCTCTGTTTGAAGCCTGATGGAGCTCAGCATATGTGTCATATGATGAAAGTAAGAAGACAAATATTTATATGCTAAGAAATATGGCCAACTGATCATCTCCATTAAGTGAAACCCCATGGTGGCTAGTTGTGAGGGTATGACAAGTTCCTATTCATTATTGTTTTCAGAAACATAGAATTGTCACTTAATGTGACAGAGGAAGAAACTTATTCATTTGTATTGGTATTAAAAACTGTAATTCCATTATTCTTATGTCTTCTGACCTATTATTGTACTGTATATAACAAGGTATTGTTAATCTTTGACTGCTTCACAAATCCAGTTACGTTCAGTGTTACATTTCATGTCATTCCACATCTTTACAGGATCTCTATTCCAATTCACAATCTCAACACAGTCCTCCTCTACTTCGGGGTCACCACTATTATCAGGCTGTTGTGGTCCCCAGTACCTGTAGTGTGAACAACACAGAGAACCAGAGAGTCAGACACTGGTAGAAAAGAAAACCTACTGTAAATCCAACATGCAGATGTTTTTGAAGGTTGAAAGAGACAGCATGGAAGTTAATCAACCTCACAAAAGTCAGAAAAAAAAAAAAAAACTTTATCTGAATTCAATGTGAAGCAAGTTGCCAAACAACATTGATAACATTTCGAAATAGCCTTAGCACAGACACTGAGCAGTTTTTATACACACTGTAACTGTAGACTATCAGTACTATTGAATCATTGCTACTAATGACTGGCTTGCAAAACAGAGTATAACCTCTTACGCTGTAGTCAGAGGTGTGCCATCCACCCATCTCCAGGTCCCCTCAGTCTCTATGTCAGACAGACCGATCCAAGTATTTATGTTTAATGAAATGAGGAATTTCTATCAGACAAAGATTAAGATTTTGTCAATAGAATGAAAACAACCATTTGTATCCATAAATCTCTTATGAACCTCCCTCTCACCTGTTCCTCTAGGTTGTTTATGATGACTAGCTTGGTCCCTCTATTCCGACAGTCCTGGGTTGCATTATCCCAGTTATTTTTCGTCGTGGAGATGAAATAGCTGCTGTTACCAAACTCTTTCAGTTCATATGGATATTTCACTAATTAAAATACACGTATAATATGTTTATTCAGTTTCAGTTTTGCAAGTCAATATGAATGCCATTTTGATGAGATTTTGATATGATTAAAAGGAAAACCAGTTCAATTCACTTACCTGATAACATCTGGGAGTTTCCGTCTCTCTCTTTTGTCAGGTTGTTGTTACTAGTCTGTAGCTGGTCTCTCTCTTCACTCAGGGGTTTGCATCTAGTCTGTAGCTCGTCTTTCTCTTTTGTCAGGTTGTTGTAACTAGTATGTAGCTGGTCTCTCTCTTTGGTCAGGTTGTTGTAACTCGTATGTATCTGGTCTCTCTCTTTTGTCAGGTTGTTGTAACTATTCTGTAGCTGGTCTCTTTCTTTTGTCAGGTTGTTGTAACTAGTCTGTAGCTGGTCTCTCTCTTCACTCAGGGTTTTGTATCTAGTCTGTAGCTGGTCGGTCTCTTTTGTCAGGTTGTTGTAACTAGTATGTAGCTGGTCTCTCTCTTTTGTCAGGTTGTTGTAACTAGTCTGTAGATTGTCTCTTTTTATGAAGTATTGACAGCCAATGATGCCATCTGTAATATTCAAGTTGCAATGGATATAAAAAGTCTACACATGTCTCAATTAATTACAAAACAGGTCTTATGGTCAATATTTGGTAGATGCACCTTTGACTGCAATTACAGCCATGAGTCTATTTGTATAATTCTCTAACAGCTTTTTACATCGGACACATACATTTTGCCTATTCTTGGGTCAAGGTCCATCTAGTCAAATGGGACCTTTTGACTTGTTCCATCCCATTGAAATATTCCATTATTTTACCAAGATTTCATTTTCTTAAAAAATTGTCACTTCAACTTTAAGTGAGAGTGAATTTAACTTACAGTAGACAGACAGTCCTATGATCTCAGCCAGAAGCAGAACACACAGCAGTCCCAGACACACTGCAGCAACTCCAGAAGGTCTTTTCCACCACTTTGAATATGCTGAATCAAAACATCAAATAAACTTAAACATTTTGAAATACAGTAATTAAAAGCATGAAATTGTGCACTCAATTGCTAATAAGATAAGTCATAAGCCTGCTAAATGTGCAAATTGTAAAGAAATCTTAAAGAATATTTTTAAATATGTTTCATTTCAATTTTTATTTTATGAATAAGGGTGTGTGTGCACGCTATATGTTTTCACCTGCATGTGTTCTTTGTGTGTTTTATGTGCATGCAATATTACCTGAATGTTGAATGACGACTCCACCTGGTTTGGGCTTGTCAGCTCCTACATTGCCATATAATGGGCAATCAATATTTGTGCTTAGTACATTCCCTTCAAATTCGTAGATTCCTTCTGACATCTTAGAACACGTTTCCTTTACCACACTTGTGCTTTGTGATGGCAATTCCATCGATCAACACTCTTAAAGGAGTAAGAACAGAGACAAAATTATCTTGGCACAATTTAACACTTTTATTAATTATTTGCAAATAAGAGAGACGCGTCAAACACTTACAAACATAATCATTCGAGGAGTTTCTAAAGTAGATACATGAACAATCCGTATTTATTACAGTTAAAAGGGGTGTGTTAAATTGTTGCCCATTGTGACACATAGGTTATGGCTGTCCCCCCACCTTATCCTTCCTGCCAATGTTTTCTGTTGCGTTTATCAAACTGACCTTTCTTCACTCCAAGGACAACATTTCCAAGGAACAAAAGGATTGGAACCCTTATTTGTCTAGGCAGGAGAAAATGGCCCAAATACCTAATGTTTCTCTGATATTATAAAGACGTGTGTCACAATCAAAGTAAAGAACTTTATACCAGCCAATGGAAAGACAGACATTTCTCAAATGAACCTAAGTTCAACATTTCCACAACAACTTTCTCATCTGTGTTGATGGAGACTTCCTGATATATATTTTTTGTAATAAAGAATCTACCATTAGAAAACATTTGTGCATGGCATTGAAAGGTGCTGCATATTGTTGTGCAGAAAGTCTGTCTTAACAAAGGTTTTCATTGAAACCAAACTGTGTAAGCTACAGCTGCTACATAGCATATGAACTGATGGAGTCCATGACTTTAACTTGCTTTGTGAAAATGGATTTAATCACAAGCCATGACTGTCCTCTGAAATATTTTCCAAAAATGTATGAAATGGGAAACCTATAGGAAAAACATTAATTTGATAAATGTTTTCATTCATCAAAGAAATCTTTATGGTTCACTCTATGTTCACCCTGAATATTTGCTTATGGGCTTTCCCTCAATTAATCTTTCAGCCATAATCAGCTCTTTCCTAACAAAATGGAGAACATGTTCCTAGGATTGTAACCATGGACCTTTTCAAATAGGGTTGAGAAAAAGAGATCAAATGTGAAATTGAGGAAAGACTACAGAATACAGACCCTTTGACAGACATATTTCTCAAGTGTGAAGTTCTCCATCTTTGGCTGGTCTCAAACACAGACAGACACACAATTTTTAGCAAACACATGAAAAAAAGCTAATAGCTAATCATTGTATTATTTATTTAATTTTTTTTTAATTTTCACTTTGAATGTGAAAATATATTGTGTTTTGGTGGTCATGTTGGCATTTATTGGAAAAACTGCTAGGGTCTTTAAAATGAATGCAAGAACAGACCATCTGTAAGATCAAATTAAAATATACACTTACAGACCACCTCATTATGAATAGCTTGCAAGTACTGTGTTGGACCCCCTTTTGCCTTTAGAACTGCTTTAATTCTTCATGGCATGGATTCAACAAGGTGCTGGAAACATTCCTCAGAGATTTTGGTCCATATTGACATTATAGCATCACGCAGATTTTGCAGATTTGTCAGCTGCACATCCATGATGTGAATCTCTGACATCTCAAAGATGACCTATTGGATTGAGATCTGGTGACTGTGGTGGCCATTTGAGTACAATGAACTGTCATGTTCAAGAAACTAGTTTGAGATGATGAGATCTTTGTGACATGGCGTGTTATCCTGCTGAAAGTAGCCATTAAAGATGGGCAGACTGTGGTCACAAAGGGATGGACATGGTCACCAACAATACTCAGGTAGGATGTGGCCTTTAAACAATGCTCATTTGGTCCTAAGGGGCCCAAAGTGTGCCAAGAAAAATTCAGAGGCAATTGAAATGTATACAGTATGTCCTACATTTGCAAAGTCCAAAAGGAGGTGTAATAACTGCAGAATTTCCCTGGAATATAATGATGTATTTCTGTCATACCAATAAAGAAACTTCCAAACAGCTGTGACAACGTGTGTCTGTAACTGTGTTTTGCATTTGTGTATGTTTTTTTTGTGTGCATTATTGTGCTCTCACAACAATGCGTTTCTCTTCAGGATTTGGAGGGTATGAATCTATAGCAGGTGTTGGCAAGAAATGGCTGGTGGGCCAAAACCACACCAAAATTGACCCCAGTTGACTCTAGAAAAAACACACTTGCTCTTGCAGACTGGGTTAAGTAAAAACATGACTTGTTTGCCCATCAAACCTGTTAATCTTTATTTGAACGGCAATTATAGATCCTTCAAGAACTGGGATTACTTCAAAAATGTTAATGTATGAAGGATATAGGTAAAACCTTTTGGATAGTCCAAATAATTTGAACGTATTCATCAATTGGATCATCTTTACTTCCTGTGGAGACATTGCGGAGAGAACATTAGCTTTCTCCCGACCTGGTCTGTATTTCAATTCAAAACTGTAGTTGACAGGTTGTGTAACCCAAAACTGCTCAACGGCCCCCCAACTTGGCTGTGGGGAGATGGACAAAGGGGTTGTTGTCTGTGTAAACTGTGAACAGAGAGAAACAGAAATAGTCTTTAAACTTCTTTCACTTCCCATTTGAGGGCTAATAACTTAGGAGCTATAGTTAGCATAATTCTGTGCGGTGAGTGCTTCCTCTTTCCTAGTGGGTGAGCAAATGGGTGAGCATCTTTGTACATGACTGAATATAACCTCTGGCAGTCTACCCAATTCTTTCTAATGAGGACAATAGGCACTGTCCAAGGACAACTGCTTTCTATAGCAACCCCTGTCTTCAGCATATTACCTCACAGACCACGGACTGCCTGATACATGCTAGGAGGAATGGACTGAAAACTTTCTCTAATGGGCTTGTTTGTAACTGTTGGTATGGTGTGCTGTACGACTTCAGTCCAGCCGAAGATGTTCTTTTGGACTGTAAATGAACCTCCTATTAAGTCAGTAGGTCCTTCAAATCCTCCTGCTGGCTCGCAGATAGTCATTATTCTTCTAAGGCAAGGGTTTCTATAACTAGAAAATTCTCAGACACTTCACTAACCCACTTTAGTTCCATTTCCACTATACCAGGGCTCACCTTGAAAAACAACTCTTCTGAACCTTGTACCTGATAAAACAAAGCAGCAATTGGTTGATAGGGGGGTAATGTTTTAATTCTAAGGGTATACAAACATTATTCTGACTGGATCCTCCCTCTTCAGACCAGCCCAGGACTTCTAGCTGTAGTAATGACACTCATATTTTAAGACTTGAGGGTGCTCTGGCCCAAACCACTCTGTCACTGTTTTGGAATGCCCACCGGGTGGTGATACACTGGCATCAACATTCTGGTTACCATGGATGCAGGTGATGCTCGGACCTTTCAACAGTCACAAAGACCCCGCCTAGATGATGTCTGTGGCAATGGACAGTGGCTCATATTTAACCTGTAAATCAGAACTGAGAGCATCCCAACAGGAGCAAATTATATTAATTCCCAAAATGGCTAAACTATTTATATTTGAGGGGTCATCTTCTGCACTCACTATTCCCTTGTCTTTGTCGTGGAAATCAAAAGGGGTCTTCCTACATGGCAGCACAGTCATGAGGGTGACCATCATCATCTGAAGGCAAAAAAGTAGCAGGATTCAGGACAGTGCATCTCTTTAGTGTAACATGAGACATTGTCAGGAGAATGTTTTAGTAGTGCAATAACCTAATAGGGTGTAAATGTGCTGTCTTAGCCTGTGAAATGAGAGAATGAACAGCATGTTGAACATGAACAGTGAGAGGGCACTTGGCAACAATGTCTGCATGAGACAGAACAGCTTCAGTAGCTACGGCAACTGCCCATAGGCAGCAGACCAGAGCCAGAGAGACTAGATCCAAACGCCTGGAGTAGTACGCCACCAGCCGCTGTTTCCCACCGTGGTCCTGTGTCAAAACAGGACAAGACATTAATACATTTTTTCACGGACAAAGAGGTTAAAAAGCTTTGCATGATGCAGTAAACCTAAACAGGGATAGGTTGTCAGAGAGTGTTTGAGACAATCAAGGGAAGTCAGTCCTTCAGTGGTCCAAACAATGTTGTCCTTCATGGACATTTTGTGGCAAGATCAGACAGAGGCTGTGATTTCAGCTAAGTCTGGAATTCAGGCTCAGCAGTAGCCATACCCAAAAGGCTCAAATCTCGTAAGGAACTACTTCTGTGAAAATGTGTCCGCTGTCTCTGCTACACTTCAGTCGTCCTTAGGTTTATTTAGTGTAACATTGTGTGGTGGTCCCGTCTGCCATCCGCAACCCACAACTTCCTGTCTCTCTGGTTCAGGGCACCCTCAATAAAAGTGACCATATTTACCGCAATTATGACATGACAGATCCCTTGTCTGGTCCCCGCTCCATCCCTGTCCACCTCTCCCTCAGCCTCGTCCTCTCCCCTGATTTCTTCCACTCTTCCGAAAACCACCAGTTCCTCCCCCCTTTCCGCCGAATGGTTGACCTTGTCCCTGAGAAGAGCACTAACGTCTTATGACCCTAACAAATGTGTCTTTTCAACAAGAGCCGGGGAAATATATTTTGTGTTTGAAATGCTTTGTTCTACAAAATACAATACTGACTGTAAAATACATTATTTTGGGGCCTTTTTCAATACATCCTTAGTCAATCCCTCCTTGCATCATCTTTCCTCACCTCCTTCACCAAAATCCATTTACATTTTTAAAATAGAGGGTTTTTGATCCTTCTCTAAAATGATTGGAAAGTGTGAGACAAGATAGAAAGCAAATATGGAGGAAAGAGAAAATGTTATGGGAATAATTGAGAAAATAATAAATAGTTATGTTGATATTTAGGAGACAGTTTATAAACAGTTCAGTGTACATGTTTATTTTTTATTAGAAACATCATATGATAAAGGGATTTAGCAATATCATTTACACTAAATAAAGGTTTCTTTTGAAAAAGGTGTTTTTGTAAAGGTTTGGGAAAAATTATACATTTGTAGAAATTCATGTTTTAATTGCTAGATATTGACACACTGGTTAAGAACCACAAAAAATCCACCCCAAGACCAAATGCATAGTTTGCAGAATTGTCATTTTGTTGTCTTCCTTTTTTCACCACATCTTTTCTCACACTCAGAAACAGGAAACTAATAACACGCAACCATCCCTCCCAGATATACTTTTCACTTCTTGCATTGATTGTGTTACTTGTAACTATCGGGCCACAAAGTACTTTCCAAGCCATTACTTGTATCAACTTAAAATGTTCTCTACCACTATGTGGAATTGTGGGTAAAACATTGTCACGTAAATCACAGGATCACTCAGTTATTATGATTAAAGCTTCAGGTTATATTTGTAGAAATCTATGTAATACAAATATCTTTGTAGCCCACTCTTATTATAAATTGGGGAACAAACATATTTTCTGCATGGGTGATGGAATTAATGCCACAGATTTATAACAGATATGTTGGTTAGTATGTTGTCTCTTCCTATAACTTCAACATCACCTGAAGCACCAGAAGAGGTAGATGTGATACTAATCACTAATCAGCATAATAATTTTGTAAATATAGTGATTTCATCAAGGGGTCATCTTACTACATGCAGGGTTATTCATTGAAAATGGTTGACTTGCCTCATCGTGCTCTATTGGATACTTGTGGTGGCTTGGGGGCTTTTGAGATGAATCAAGGTAAAAGACTGGACAATGCATTCCCTCCAGCAGGCAATGATTCTGGTCTAGATTTCCTGGTTGAACGAGCAGCATAATAAGAAGAATGTCATCAAATATTTGTGTTGTTCTTTTTTAATAAAAATTAATGAACAGAAAAAGAAAATATGCTTAATGTTTTTCTTTATTGATTTTATTTACCGTTGCACATTCCAACCTACAAGAAAAGAATGTAAGCAAAGAATGTAGGTAGCATTTTCATCAGAGAGGCAGTGTTGCCAGATGGGAAGGTTTCCCGGACAATTGGGCTATTTTTAATGACAGTGTGCGGGCAAACATTTTCGAAGGTTTTTTCTTGAGTCTGTCGGTATACAGTTACTAAAATCTGGCTATCCTGCAGAGAGCTGACCGTTTGAAAGTTATGAAACTTCTGCAAACCAATAGTGTATTATTGAAAATGTCCTGCATGTGTAGGGGGGACAAGGACAGGTAGGACAATATAATATGCATCTCATATTTTAATTAAGTGCAGAAAAACAGGATTTAAGGTTCTATTAAACCTGCTTAGAGTATCTAACCATCTGGGAATTCAAGTCAATATGTTCAACATTAGTACTCTGTATTTTGTAAACAACTTCCCACCTGAGACTTGAGTTTAGTATTTTCAGAACCACAGAGGTCATTTTAAACATCTTGAGGCACCAACATGAGAGGGATTGATTTCCAAAGCCTTTAGCTACGAATTGGCTTTCAGAGCTTGAGGTTCTTGAGTTGTAACAGTCTTCAGCAGCAGGCCAGGTCTGGTTGAACCCTTGATAATTTTGTCTCTCTTGTCTCAGATAATAGCTGTTTAAGGGAACCATGAATTCTGAGTTATAAGAGCCCATTTATTTAAATGACGCCATCAGAGATGGAACTGAAGCTCAGCCCATAATATTCCAACAAGAACCCAAAAAATGTAAGCAAATCTACCAAAGAGTCTCAGGAGAAATAAAATATGTTTTTTTGGATTGGCCAAATCAGTCCTGACATTAATCTAATCAATGAAGATGCTGTGGTAGGACTTGAAGCAGACTGTGCATGCCAGGAACCAATAAAACCTCTCTCAAGAGTTCTGCTGGAGGAGTGGGCAAAAACAAATTTTTTTGTCAGTCAGATACTGATTAGTGGCTATATAGGAATTGTTTACTCCAAGTTATCACTGCTAATGGAGGTGCCACAACTTATTAAAAGAAGGGGTTCACATTTTTGCACACATGCATTTTTGTTAAATAAACCACTAAATAAACAATATCCTGTGAATGAAGAAAAAACGCAAATTAACTGCAAAAGAAGAATTAGACATGAAGCTACCAGGAACCCATTATCCTCCAGTGCCAGAAATGCAACCTACCTTGCGTGTCCAAAAGTACAAGATGTCAAATGCTTAGAGACATGGCCATGGTCAAGAAGGTTGAAACACGACCACCACTGAATAGGATTTGAAATGTACTGTACACATTGTGCAGCCAAATCTATGAGGAATATTTCCAGCACCTTGTTGAATAAACATCATGAAGAATTAAAGCAGTTCTGAAGGCAAAAGGGGACCCAAACCGGTACTTGTAAGGTGTACATAATCAGGTGGTCTGTAAGTGTATATTTCCTCAATTTCACATTTGATCTCACCTTCTCAACCCTATTTGAAAAGGTCAATGGTTACAATCCTCAATTTTGTTAGGAAAGAGCTGAAGATTGTGGCTGAAAGAAGATTCAAAAAAAGATTAACCATTGATTTGTGGTGAACATTGGTTTAACCATAAAAGACTTTCGCCTTAGTATTAAAAATAAATGAAAACATTTATAAAATGATTGAATAGTTAAATTGTATTTCCTATAGGTTTCCTATTTCATACAGTTAAAGAACACATTTCGGAGGACGGTCAATGAGAAATAGTAAGTAGTAGTAATTCAGAATGACAGGCTTGTTGTCTGTCATTCAACGTCATTGTTGACCTGGTTACGGAGACTCAGACATGTGGTAACATTTAGTAGTGTGGCTCACCCATATAGAAAGTTGCCAGTCCTGTAGGCAGAAGACCCGCCCTCTACGAGCGCGTGAGCTGTGTGTTTGTGTGAGAGATATGTGACCAATATCCAACTTGGTGGAAAGTCAAGTCACTTTTAAATATTTAGCACATTTAAAAACATCAGGAGTTGACCCAAAGTGGAGGCAGATGGATTAACATCTGCCTCAATACATTTATATTTAATACATTTAAATATATTTATCAATCAATCAGATTTATTTATAAAAGCCCTTTTTAAATCAGCAGGTGTCACAAAGTGCTTTTACAAAACACCCGGCCTTTAACCCCAAAAAGCAAACAACAATGGTGTGGATTTTATCTGGCAATTCAAAAGTGCTTTCTAAATAACTTTGTACAGGAAAGAGCATTAACGGCCAATATCAATCACAAAATACATTCCATAATGATCTGCCTTATCAACATTGTAAAACAGCTGATTAGTGGCTATATAGGAATTGTTTACTCCAAGTTATCACTGCTAATGGAGGTGCCACAACCTATTAAAAGAAGGGGTTAATTTTTTACAAATGTAAAATTAAGGCAAAGAAGTCTTTATGGTTAAAGCAATGTTCACCATGAATAATTGCTTATGGGCTTTTCCTCAATTAGTCTTTCTTTGATTCCTCCTTCAGCTACAAACTTCAGCTCATTCTTTAAAACACAATGGAGAACATTTAAACAAGGCCTAGAATGTCACTAGGCTTGGGGAATACCTATAGGATTTTTGTTCCAAAGGGAAAAACATTTTTGACAGTAAATTCCCAAGACATGTCAACACAATCAAATGAATTGCTTGGGCTAATGCCTCAAAACACCTTAAATCAGTCAAATGCATTGTTTGCGAGTCGCTTATACAGGTGCTCACGAGAATAATGCCTTCAGTGCAACACGGTTGCTAGCTAGGAGAAGATGGCTGCAAAATCTATAAATTAAACCCCATAGAAATATGTGGATCTATGTTGCATTTGTGGTGAACCACATCAGTCTTTGAGAAACAACATTTTTTTCCTGGGTACACGATTGTTATTGTGACCGGACTACACACTCGCTACAAGAGCCCCTGCTGAGTCAGGAGTGCCACAGGCCTCCTCCTGTCCGATCTGCTCCTTCAACACCCCCTCCCTTAACCAGGAAGTCAATGTGAGCCAACACGTCAGAGGAAACGCTTGTTCTCTTTGCCTCATCTTTAGCCAAGTCAGAGGCACCCACCCCAACAGAGGTGTTGCTGAAATGGAGCGGCACAAGGAAATCAACAATGCTGATAACATCCCCCCTCCCCTGTGTTGGTTTTCTTATCTTCCTTTTTCACCCTGTCTTTTCTCATGATCCACTAACACACCTCACACTCAGACACAGGACACTACTATCCCCCAACCATGCCTCCCACAAAGCCACACAGCAGACAGACTTTTCATTGCTTTGCCAGGCCTTTACTGCAGCTGTCTTCAGTTTTTGTCTTCAGCAAATGAAATGAATGCTTGATCAGGTTGAGATCAGACGATTGACTCGGCTATTGCAGAATTTTCCTCTTCTTTGCCATAAAAAAGTCCTGGGTTTATTTCGCAATATGTTTTGGGTCATTATCAATCTGTAAAGTGAAGCGCCTTCCAATCAACTTTGCTGAATTTGTCTGAATCTGAGCAGACAATACAGGTGCTGGTCATACAATATTAATATCATCAAAAAGTTGATTTATTTCAGTAATTCCACTCAAAAAGTGAAACTTGTATAATGTATATGTTTATTCCACACAGACTGATATATTTCAAGTGTTTATTTCTTTTAATTTTGATGATTATAACTGACAAAAAATGAAAACCCCAAATTCAGTACCTCAGATAATTAGAATATTGTGAAAAGGTTCAATATTGAAGACGCCTGGTGTCTTCAATAAACCCAAAACACCTGCAAAGGCCTTTCAATGGTCTCTCAGTCTATTTCTGTAGGCAACACAATCATGGAGAAGACTGCTCACTTGAGAGCTGCCCAAAAAAACGACCATTGACACCGCGCACAAGGAGGGTAAGCCACAAAAGTTCATAGCTAAAGAGGCTGGCTGTTCACAGAGCTCTGTGTCCAAGCACATTAATAGAGAGGCGAAGGAAAGGAAAAGACATGGTAGAAAAAAGTGTACAAGCAATAGGGAAAACCGCACCATGGAGAGGATTGTGAAACAAAACCCATTCAAAAATGTGGGGGAGATTCACAAAAAGTGGTCAGTGCTTCAAGAACCACCATGCACAGACGTATGCAAGACATGGGTTTCAGCTGTCACATTCCTTGTGTCAAGCCGCTCTTGAATAAAACACAGCGTCAGAAACATCTCGACTGGGCTAAAAACCAAAAGGACTGGACTGCTGCTGAGTTATGTTCTCTGATGAAAGTACATTTTGCCTTTCCTTTGGAAATCAAGGTCCCAGAGTCTGGAGGAAGAGATGAAAGGCACAGAATCCACGTTGCTTGAAGTCCAGTGTAAAGTTTCCACAGTTAGTGATGGTTTGGGGTGCCATGTCATCTGTTGGTGTTGGTCCACTGTGTTTTCTGAGGTCCAAGGTCAACGCAGCCGTCTACCAGGAAGTTTAAGAACACTTCATGCTTCCTGCTGCTGACCAACTTTATGGAGATGTAGATTTCATTTTCCAACAGGAATTGGCACCTGCACACAGTGCCAAAGCTACCAGTACCTGGTTTAAGGACCATGGTATCCCTGTTCTTAATTGACCAGCAAACTCGACTGATCATAACCCTATAGAAAATCTATGGGGTATTGTGAAGAGGAAGATGTGATAAGCCAGACCCAACAATGCAGAAGAGTTGAAGGCCACTATCAGAGCAACCTGGGCTCTCAAAACACCTGAGCAGTGCCACAGACTGATCGACTCCATGCCACGCCGCATTGCTGCAGTAATTCAGGCAAAAGGAGCCCCAACTAAGTATTGAGTGCTGCAGATGCTCATACTTTTCATGTTCATACTTTTCAGTTGGCCAACATTTCTAAAAATACTTTTTTTGTATTGGTCTTACGTAATATAAAAATGTTCGGAGGTACTGAATTTGGGATTTTCATTAGTTGTCAGTTATAATCATCACAATTAAAATAAATAAACACTTGAAATATATCAGTCTATGTGTAATGAATGAACATAATATACACTCACCTAAAGGATTATTAGGAACATTTGTTCAAGTTCTCATTATTGCAATTATCTAATCAACCAATCACATGGCAGCTGATTCAATGCATTTAGGGGTGTCGTCCTGGTCAAGACAATCTCCTGAACTCCAAACTGAATGTCAGAATGGGAAAGAGAGGTGATTTAAGCAATTTTGAGCGTGGCATGGTTGTTGGTGCCAGACGGGCCGGTCTGAGTAATTCACAATCTGCTCAGTTACTGGGATTTTCACAATCATTTCTAGGGTTTACATAGAATGGTGTGAAAAGGGAAAAACATCCAGTATGCGGCAGTCCTGTGGGCGAAAATGCCTTGTTGATGCTAGAGGTCAGAGGAGAATGGGCTGACTGATTCAAGCTGATAGAAGAGCAACTTTGACTGAAATAACCACTCGTTACAACCAAGGTATGCAGCAAAGCATTTGTGAAGCCACAACACGCACAACCTTGAGGCGGATGGGCTACAACAGCAGAAGACCCCACCGGGTACCACTCATCTCCACTAAAAAAAGGAAAAAGAGGCTACAATTTGCACGAGCTTACCAAAATTGGACAGTTGAAGACTGGAAAAATGTTGCCTGGTCTGATGAGTCTCGATTTCAGTTGAAACATTCAGATGGTAGAGTCAGAATTTGGCATAAACAGAATGAGAACATGGATCCATCATGCCTTGTTACCACTGTGCAGGCTGGTGGTGGTGGTGTAATGGTGTGGGGGATGTTTTCTTGGCACACTTTAGGCCACTTAGTGCCAATTGGGCATTGTTTAAATGACACGGCCTACCTGAGCATTGTTTCTGACCACTATGTACCCATCCTCTGATGGCTACTTCCAGCAGGACAATGCACCGTGTCACAAAGCTCGAATCATTTCAAATTGGTTTCTTGAACATGACAGTGAGTTCACTGTACTGAAATGGCCCCCACAGTCACCAGATCTCAACCCAATAGAGCATCTTTGGGATGTGGTGGAACGGGAGCTTTGTGTCCTGGATGTGCATCCCACCAATCTCCATCAACTGCTAGATGCTATCCTATCAATATGGGCCAACATTTCTAAAGAATGCTTTCAGCACCTTGTTGAATCAATGCCACGTAGAATTAATGCAGTTCTGAAGGCGAAAGGGGGTCAAACACAATATTAGTATGGTGTTCCTAATAATCCTTTAGGTGAGTGTACAATTTTCACTTTTTGAATGAAATTACTGAAATAAATCCACTTTTTGATGATATTCTAATTTTATGACCAGCACCTGTATATCCCTATACACTTTAGAATCTTCTGTAACATCATCAATAAACACCAGTGACCCATTGCCATTGGAAGCCATGCACTCCCATGTAATCACACTGCCACCACTGTGTTTTTATGTCTATGTGTTTGAGACCAGCCACAGATGGAGAACTTCACACTAGAGAAATATGTCTGTAAAAGGTTTTGAAGGGGATCTTCTGTATTCTGTAGTCTTTCCTCAATTTCACATTTGATCTCTACTTCTCAACCTTATTTGAAAAGGCCCATGGTTACAATCCTTGGAAAATGTTCTCTATTTTGTTAGGAAAGAGCTGAAGATTGTGGCTGAAGGAAGATTCAAAGAAAGATTCATTGTGGTGAACATTGGTTTACCCTCAAAGACTTTTGCCTTTGTATTAATAATGAATGAAAACATTTATCAAATGATTGAATAGTTAAATTGCCTTTCCTATAAGTTTCGTATTTCATACAGTTGAGTAACACATTTCAGAGGATGGTCAATGAGGAATAGTAAGTAGTAGTATTTCAGAATGACAGGCTTGTTGTCTGTCATTCAACGTCATCGTTGCCCTGGTTACGGAGACTCAGACATGTGGTAACAATTAGTAGTGTGGCTCACCCATATCGAAAGTTGCCAGTCCTGTAGGCAGAAGACCCGCCTTCTACGAGCGCGTGAGCTGTGTGTTTGTGTGAGAGAAATGTGACCAATATCCAACTTGGTGGAAAGTCAAGTCACCTTTAATTATTTAGCACATTTAAAAACAACAGGAGTTGACCCAATGTGGAGGCAGATGGATTAACATCTGCCTCAATACATTTATATTTAATACATTTAAATATATTTATCAATCAATTAGATTTAATAAAAGCCCTTTTTAAATCAGCAGGTGTCACAAAGTGCTTTTACAAAACACCCGGCCTTAAACCCCAAGGAGCAAACAACGGTGTTGATTTTATCTGGCAATTCAAAAGTGCTTTCTAAATAACTTTGTAAAGAAAAGAGCATTAAAGGCCAACATCAATCACAAAATACATTCCTTAATTATCTGCCTCATGAACATTGTAAAACAGCTGTATATTACATTATCTACAAATGTACAATTAAGGTAAAGAAGTCTTTATGGTTAAATCAATGTTCACCATGAATAATTGCTTATGGGGTTTTCCTCAATTAGTCTTTCTTTGAATCCTCCTTCAGCTACAAACTTCAGCTCTTTCTTTAAAACACAATGGAGAACATTTCCATAGGATTGTAGTCACCTAAACCAGGCCTAGAATGTCTCTAGGCTTGGGGAATACCTATAGGAATATTGTTGCAAAGGGATGGGAAAGACATTTTTGACAGTAAATTCCCAAGACATGTCAACACAATCAAATTCATTGCTTGGGGTAACGCATTGTTTGCGAGTCGCTTATACAGGTGCTCACGAGAATAATGCCTTAAGTGCAACACGGTTGCTAGCCTGGAGAAGATGGCTGCAAAATCTATAAATTAAACCCCATAGAAATATGTGGATCTATGTTGCATTTGTGGTGAACCACATCAGTCTTTGAGAAGCTAATTTTTTTTTCTAGTGTGATGGTAATTCCATCGATCAACACTCTTAAAGGAGTAAGAAACAGAGACAAAATTCTCTTGGCACATTCTAACAGTTTTATTATTATTTGCAAATAAGAGAGACACGTCAAACGCTTACAAACATAATCATCAGAGGAGTCTCTAACTCCATACAGGTCAGTCAACTGTATTTATTACAGGTAAAAGGGGTGGAGTAAGTTGTTGCCCATCTGTCTTGTCACATAGGATTGGGGCAACAATGGTCTTCCTTTTCTATCTTTACCCAGTGTTACAGCAACCTTAGAGCAATAGAAACTCGCCCCCGCGTTTCAATCGTACTTTTTCATTTGAAATGTAACACAAATCTTAACCAGATTTGTGATAGAAGTGTATCAGACTGTGTCATAGAGAGCAATTCGCATTTTATAACACTTTATGACCCTGTGCCACTGCTACAAGAGCCCCTGCTGAGTCAGAAGAGCCACAGGCCTCCTCCTGTCCAATCTGCTCCTTCTACACCCCCTCCCTTAACCAGGAAGTCAATGCGAGCCAACACGTCAAAGGAAACGATTTCTCACTTTGCCTCATCTTTAGCCAAGTCAGAGGCTCCCACGCCAACAGAGCTGTTGCTGGAATGGAGCGGCACAAGGATATCCCCAATGCTGATAACATCCCCCCTCCCCTGCGTTGGTTTTATTGTCTTCCTTTTTCACCTTGTCTTTTCTCATGCTCCACTAATGCACTTCACACTCAGACACAGGACACTACTAACCCCCAACCATGCCTCCCACAAAGCCACACAGCAGACAGACATTTCATTGCTTTGCCAGGCCTTTACTGCAGCTGTCTTCAGTTTTTGTCTTCAGCAAATGAAATGCGTGCTTGATCAGGTTGAGATCAGACTATTGACTCGGCCATTGCAGAATATTCCTTTTCTATGCCATAAAAAACTCCTGGGTTTATTTCGCAGTATTTTTTGGGTTATTATCAATGTGTAAAGTGAAGCGCCTTCCAAATCAACTTTGCTGAATTTGTCTGATCCTGAGCAGACAACATATCCCTATACACTTTAGAATTCACCGGCTGCTTTTCATCTTCTGTCACATCATCAATAAACACCAGTGACCCAGTGCCATTGGAAGCCATGCACTCCAATGTCATCACACTGCCACCGCTGTGATTTATAGATGATGTGGTATGCTTAGGATCATGAGCCTTTCCAAGCCTTCTCCATAATTTTGTGGGGCTACATATAAGAGTTTTAATTCCTAAACCCTTCCTCCAATTTGATTGTGAATAAAAGTTGCTGTCACACTTTTAACCAGATCAAACAGGTGTGAACCATTGATTATATCTCCTTTGAAAAGGAATTCACCATTTGAAGTCCATGAAGTCAAATCTTTAGACCTGTGCATTGTATTAAGACTGTATTCAACATTGTTCCTACGCCTCGCAGGCACATTATCCAAAATGTCATCAACAAGGTCAACATTTCTGTCAACAGTTTGCTTAGTCTCAGTCACCTTTACTACATTAGTCCCAGTCTCAGACCTGGGTAGAATTAAAGTCAGTGTATTTGTATCAATATCCCCCTGTCTCACAACAGTCAAAAATCTTTGTAAAATGTCAGATTATCTTTTAGCTTTCTCATAAAAATCCATATCAGGCTTCAACAGTATATAGCGAATCGAATCCTGGAAGTTGAAAACATCCCAGTTCTTGCATTGCCAGTATACTCACCGGATATGTCACCCATTGAGCATGTTTGGGATGCTCTGGATCAGCGTATACGACATCGTGTTCCAGGTCCTGCCAATATCCAGCAACTTCGCACAGCCACTGAAGAGGAGTGGTCCAACATTCAACTGGCCACAATCAACAACCTGATCAACTCTACGCGAAGGAGATGTGTTGCACTGCGTGAGGCAAATGGTGGTCAAACCAGATACTGACTGGTTTTCGGACCCCCCCAATACGGTAAAACTGCACATTTTAGAATGGCCTTTTATTGTGGCCAGCCTAAGGCACATCTGTGCAATAATCATGCTGTTTAATCAGCATCTTGATATGCCACATCTGTGAGGTGGATGGATTATCTGGGCAAAGGAAAAGTGCTCATTAACACAGATTTAGACAGATTTGTGAACAATATTTGAGAGAAATAGGCCTTTTGTGTACATTGAAAAAGTATTAAAAATATTAGAGTTCAGCTCATGAAAAATGGGCAAAAACAAAAGTGTTGCTTTAATAATATTGTTCAGTTTGTATATACATATATAGATATGTCCGGAAATAATTTTACACTGAAAGAAGTAAAATTTTGTCAAATATATTCAAGTTACAGTTACATAAAAAATAACAAATAAATTACTTAAAAATCATACAATGTGATTATCTGGATTACAGACTTCTACATGCTTTGTAAGTGAGAAAAACTGCAAAATCGGTGGTGTATCAAATACTTGTTCTCCCCAGTGTGTATAACTCAGACCTCTTGTCATTAGATAGAGAAAGAACACACATTGTTGTCAACACGTGGTTGAAATCAAGTCCTGTACTTGTTTTGAACTGCATTCCACATTCTCACAGGTTTGCAGAAAGGCACTGATTGACTTGGGAAATATGTAAAATCTGGGGGGTTTCCAAAACTGTTATAAAACCTTTCAATGCCATCGTCTGTTATGTAAATAGCCAGCCAGTGCTCCCCGGGGTGATTCCTTGGGTGTGTATTAAAAATCATCATTGATGCAACTTCTCGGACTGGTCTGCTTGGTAGTTGGTCGCATGCCAGCACACCATAGAAATGGGTCCTAGATGAAAATTGAAAACTCTGCTGTATTCATTTCCACACCGCTTTTCTAATAGTAGTCAACCATGACTTCTCGCCGGTTTGACACGCCGATAATGGAGTCAAAGATTGAATAAACAACCAAATTAATTGTGTGGGGTAGTGGTTGTCTGAACCTCATCTCAAGGTCATTCCCTGACTTGATCAAGGATAGGTGCTGACCACATTCCTCATCCGGTGCGCAGTTGAATGCATAAAGGGCATAACCCTGTAGGCAACATCCAATTCAATCATTCCTTCTCCTGTCGCCAACATCCAATCCAATTATCCAATCACTCCTTCTCTTGGCTGCCTGCACGTGCACTTTCCCTGGCCTCATGGCTGCAGCTTGCGCTGTCTTCATCTACTCTATGACATAAAAAGGGGACAAATTGGTTGTCTTTTCTTTGTGCGTATAAACTAACATAAACATCAAAAGTGTAATACACTAAAGCTATATAATACCTCCTAAGATTGGTTTGCGCTGGAGGTACGGCGCTGGCATATTTCGCGGAGGATTTCACTGCTGCCAGCACTCTTGGCTTTCCCATGATGTCTTTGTGGAATTCTGCACAGCTAATTTGTAAATTCATTTTTACTTTAGTTTTGCTGCTCACCAGGTTAAATGAGCATCTGTTTCTCACATCAGACCAGGCACCTTTCATTATGAAAAACACCCGCTCTGAGTAAGCGTTGCTCACAGGGATGCTCAGGACGAAGGACAGTAGTTTGACATACTGAGGGAACGCAGACCTGCTCTTCAGCGCTTGGACCCAAAGCTCACCTACAGGGTGACTGTCTGTCGCCAGATTTGGCAAGAGCACATCTTTCAGAGCACAATTCTCGTTGTAGAGCTCATCCATCTCGAGATCCTCATCCATCTGAAGGGCGGATACAGCTGTGGTCAATTGCCGGTAGCTGATGGCTTGTTTTTCCTTGAGGTTCAAACACTGGATGTTGAACAGGTGCCCAGTTTCGGAGAAGTTGAACCATTTCTCAAGGTATTGCTCCGCGGTATCATAGAAGCTGATGAAGTCTCCATGGAGCCTGTCAACCCTCAGAGTAACGGAGGAGGCGAAGACACGGTCAACTTTTGCTCCGAAGAAAGCATCTTTTTGCGCAACTGGAGTTTGGTTCGGAGGCCGTTCATCGGCGCATACACTTCAACTGAGGTGAGACTCGACTTTTCAGTGCATTTCCAAGATCACTTTTATAAGGATAGAGCAGTAAAGGCCAATATCAATCACAAAATACATTCCTTAATTATCCTTATGAACATTGTGAAACAGCTGTATATTACATTTATGGTAAATTTTAAATGAAGACAAAATAGCCTTTTTGGATAAACCAATGTTAACCATGAATAATTGCTTATGGACTTTTCCTCAATCTTCCTTTAATTCCTCCTTCAGCCACAATCTTCATGTCTTTCCTTAAAACACAATGGGGAACATGTTTATAGGATTCTAACATTGTACTTTCTCTAATAGGGGTAAGAATGAGGACAAAGAGATCAAATATTGAGATTTTCTCCTATGTCCTCTTTCCTATTTTCATGTGTCCCCATAACCCATCAGATGATACATTCAGATGGGAGGGACTTCTGACATTCTCATCTAATAGTTTTTAGAAAGATATAAAAAGACAGGAGAGATGATTTAAGGAGTTTGACATTGAGAATCTCCCTTTGTCTAAGACAGTCTTTACACTATTCCTCACCGTCCATCTTATCTTGCTTAGAGAACAAGTATGGATTTAATCTTCCCAGAGGTCTAATGTCTGAATGATCAGATAGAAATATAGATGAAACATAAAACACAAACAATGACAAAGAAAAAACATCTGTTGCTCTTATCATTTTTATCATTATATATATATATATACTGAGTTCGCTACAGTACATATACAAAAAAAAGTGATTTCTGCTGTTCACATTGTTATGAAAAAATCACATTATGAGCAAAACAAAAATCTGAATTTGGGGCACAGTGTGAACCTAGCCTTTGTTATTTGGCATTAGGTAAGGTTATAATGTTCAAAAGTGAAACTATTATTGTATCTCATTAGCAGAAGCTTTTATCAGACAGTCTGTTCCTTCTAGGGGTGAGCACCAAACCTCCTAAACTAAAAAGACTTTCCACAGGTGTACTTGATGGGGTCGGAGTGTTGTACTTCATGTAAATGTTTTTGACAATTGAGAACTGGTTCAGAGTCTCAACCTCATACCTGACCTCAAATAGACCATTATTTCCTTTTCTACTGAGTAGCTGTCCTTGGGCTCTGTCTCAAATGGAAAAAAAAGTACATTTCATCACAACTGGCTGGCGTCATGGACACAGAGGCAGGTCCCTCTGCAGGAGCAGTTGTGCGACACTGATGTCAGAAGCTCCCTCGCAAGCTCTCTCCTACCCTCATCTCTCAGCCATCAGAGTTTGAATTTCAGACAACTGGCAGCTGCAATAATTGTGGCTTTGCTATCCAATACATCAGCAAAACGAGTCTGGACGGCCTGAAAGATACAATTTGGTTATATTATAATATTTGTATAATTACTGTTTAATTTTGTCATTTTAATTATTTCTTATGGGGGCGATTCTCTGTAGATCTAACCTATCCTTCCTCCCATGTGGGAATAATATCAGAATTAATTTATTGACCCCTTTGTTTTAGTCTTCTGTTGCTGTGAGGATAAATATCATTATTTTGATTACACAGCCCCACCTGTTGTCATCAGAAAGAACTGCAACAAAATTGTTATTTTATTTCTCAAAGATGACTTCCTATAATTTATTATCTATGAATATAGCATAGCATAGCATCATCTTCCGCTTATCCGGGGCCGGGTCGCGGGGGCAGCAGTCTAAGCAGGGAAGCCCAGACTTCCCTCTCCCCAGACACTTCCTCCAGCTCTTCCGGGGGGACACCGAGGCGTTCCCAGGCCAGCCGGGAGACATAGTCCCTCCAGCGTGTCCTAGGTCTTCCCCGGGGTCTCTTCCCGGTGGGACGGGACCGGAACACCTTCCCAGGAAGGCGTTCCGGAGGCATCCGAAACAGATGCCCAAGCCACCTCAGCTGACCCCTCTCGATGTGGAGGAGCAGCGGCTCTACTCTGAGCTCCTCCCGGGTGACCGAGCTTCTCACCCTATCTCTAAGGGATCGCCCAGCCACCCTGCGGAGAAAGCTTATTTCGGCCGCCTGTATCCGGGATCTTGTCCTTTCGGTCATGACCCAAAGCTCATGACCATAGGTGAGAGTAGGAACGTAGATTGACCGGTAAATCGAGAGCTTCGCCTTGCGGCTCAGCTCTTTCTTCACCACGACAGACCGATACATCGACCGCATTACTGCAGAAGCTGCACCGATCCGTCTGTCAATCTCCCGTTCCATCCTTCCCTCACTCGTGAACAGGACCCCTAGATACTTAAACTCCTCCACTTGAGGCAGGCACTCTCCACCAACCTGAAGTGGGCAAGCCACCCTTTTCCGACTGAGAACCATGGCCTCGGATTTGGAGGTACGGATTTTCATCCCCACCGCTTCACACTCGGCTGCAAACCGTCCAAGTGCATATATATGAATATAGCATCTTCCTAAATTGTTTATCATTTGTGTTAAGATTTTATTTGATGTTTATTCGTCCCCGCCTTGCTGCTTCAGACTGCGTTCTGCCGATTTGAGTTCCCAGTAGTTGGCCATAGGCTAAGCGTGAATGTGGGGCTATCCTGTCTCTCACAATGCAATGTACATTGTACGTGTGAAATTATTAATACGCATGCTCAGAAAGTTAGTGTGATCAATGTAGATCACACACATTTTATGCCAAGTGGATCTGACAGCTGGTAGCCCCACTAAAGCGTCATTTCATATTTCAGACCTGATTGGCTGTCTGTCTGTCTGGCGCCAACATTAGTTGGCAAGAAGAGCAAGAAGGGTAGATTGTCTTAGCTAGCTTGTTAGCTTCACAAATGCCAGATAACTTGAGAAAATGAATGAAGTGGATTTCATACTCGATTACTGGTTTGAAACCCTTAATTTGGAGGAGAAACTTGAAGTAAAGTGACTTGGTACCCATCAGCCACGGGATATTGTCATCACTCAAACTGCTGGTACAAGTAACAGTATGTCGTGGAGTGGTTAGGGTTAGGGTTAGGAAAAGTGGCTAACAGTTAGCATACAAAAGAAGGCAGTCTTCTGTTTTCCATGTCTGCTATTTGGTGGAGATGGTACTTGGTCGTGGATGGGTTCAAAGATTTTTCTGAAAGGATTGCAAAACATGAGAGCAGCGGGAGTCATCTGGAAAATGCTGTGAAATTGGGGTTACTTGGAAGGGTAAATGTCGCAGCCCAAGTTGACAGTGCGTAGAGGTGCTCCTGTATGCACTACAGGTGCTCCAGAGCCACTATGACGCTCAGCCCATCTTCAGAGGGACATCTAGCACTGTACAAAACAAACTGAAGTGTACAGGGAGGAGATAGCCAAGTAAGTGGATGAGACATAATTTGTTGCCATACAGCCAGATGAGACAACTGATGTCTCCTGTAAATCACAAATGGGGGTTGTGTTGCGATACATGTTGCCTGACAATACAGTGACAGAGAGATTTTTGGAGTTTGCTGAGGCAACACAGAGACGCATTCCAAGGCCCGCTGTATGATGGAACTTTAAAAGCAGAACTGTCATTGCAGTTTGCGACAGCTGCGACTCAATGCATTTGCCATGTTGTCCATCGAAAAGCCAGCTGATTCAGCAGCTACATGACCTAATTCCCAAAGTCATCGAAATGTTTGCCCAGAGGAAGAACCACCATGCCACCTTTCTCTTCAAGTGAACCCTCAGATATTTTATCATCCTGCCTTTTTGGTGCTGGTCCGAGCATATTTCTGTGCTGGATCGATTGATATAGATGGTGACCAGTGTCAGTGTGTCCATACTTGTCTACTAAGGTTGTTTTCATAGAATTGATCTGTATTCCTAAAGAGTTGTCTTTCGGCTTCGTTGTGGCCTTCAGTGGTGTTACTATTACAAATCAACCTTTCTTGATTTGTAATAGTCTTCAGCAGCAGTCCAGGTCTGATTGAAAACTCTGTCATTTTGTCTCTCATGTATCAGATAATTGTTGTTTACCTTCTTGAGTATTTCAGGTCTACAGCCCTTGTAGTAGTCATCGACAGAATTCAGAGCCATGTCTAAGGGTAAAGTGTTCTCCATGGTTGTATTTTTTTTTGGATGGGTCTCTCAGACTGTGTAAATGGAGACATCTTTAATTAATGGAAGACAGAAAAACAGAGAAAAAGCTGTGTTTTATTTCTGGACAATAAAAAGTCTCTTATGTATCAAAATAGTCCAAAAAGCAATGCAATGCAGCACAGCAAATGTTAGGACTTTGTCTTTTGCCATGATGCAAACATTTATCGAATTACAATGTCTTGCAATGAAGAGTTGTTGTCTTATTATTGCTGCACACAACTGGAATAAACTACCAGAAGATCTTAGACATGCTCCAAACATATCCATTTTGAAATCCAGGTTAAAAACACTCCTCTTTTCAAGCGCCTATAACTGAGCACTTAAACTGTTAAGTTGTACAGCTTTTATAGCTTCCTAAGTTTTTATCCCCTTTTTATTCTACTTCTATTTTCTTATTCTAGGTTTTTTTATTATGATGTTTTTTTGATGTTTTCATTTGAGTATTTGTTTTTAGGCAATTGTATTGTTACATTTTTTCTTTTTCTTTGTAAAGCACATTGAATTGCGCTATATACATTAACATGCTTGCTTGCTAGTGGTTTTGGGTCTCATTTTAAAAGATCCTCCTCTCACAGAAAAAAAAGGCCTAAATACAACTACCTTTGAAACACCAAAATAGAGTAAGCACATACACTTGTTCCGGGGCTCCATGCAAGATCTCACCTCGTGGAGTTGCAATTATCTTGAGAACAGTGTAGATTCTACACGGGAAGATTTTGTCAATGATTAAGTCAGCTGGGACCATAGTCACCAAGAAAACAATTGGTAACACACTAAGCCGTGAAGGACTGAAATCCTGCAGCACCTTCAAGGTCCCCCTCCTCAAGATAGCACATGTACAGGACTGTCTGGAGTTTGCCAATGAACATCTGAATGATTCAGAGGAGAACTGGGTGAAAGTGTTATGGTCAGATGAGACCAAAATCTTTGGCATCAACTCAACTCACCGTGTTTGGAGGAGGCTCCAAGAACACCATCCCCACCTTCAAACATGGAGGTGGAAACATTATGCTTCTGTGGGGGTTTTCTGCTAAGGGGACAGGACAACGTCACATCATCAAAGTGATGATGGATGGGTCCATGTACCGAATCTTGGGTGAGAACCCCCTTCCCTCAGTCAGGGCATTGAAAATGGGTCGTGGATTGGTATTCCAGCAAGAAATTTTTTGACAAGCGTTTTTCTGGATTTTTGTTGTTGTTATTCTGTCTCTCACTGTACAAATAAACCTACCATTATTATTATAGACTGATCATTTGTTTGTCAGTAAAATCAGCGGGGGATCAAATGATTTTTTTCCCTCACTGAAACTATACATGTTCATCTTTGTCTTATGTATTCACATACCTTTTTACGGAACTCTGGAGGCTTTTTTACACCGATTTCAAGCCAACTTGCAAAACTTTTGGTGCCCTGAAATATGCAGACTATAGTGGTGTTTGAAAGTTTATGAAACCTTCAGTCATTACTTTTGTATCAAATATTTATTAATTTTTTACAAAAACCCTTATCTAAACCTCAAATCATAATAAAGACATTCCAAATAAAGGACACAAACATAAACATAGGACACAACCATAGCGTGTGTGCGAAAATATGTGAACCCCTTCATTCATATGAAAATATGTGAACCCCTCTATTAGCAGCAATTGCTTGGAGTAATCATCTTTTATAGCCACTAATCAGACTCTGATATCTGTTTTAGTCCATTCTTCCAGCAGAACTCAGCCAATTGAGTGAGGATTTACTGGTTTCTGGCATGCATTGTCTGCTTCTGGTCCTACAACAGAATCTCAGTCAGATTATAGTCGGGACCGATTTGGCCAACCCAAAACACACCTTTTATTTCTCCTGAGACACTCTTCGGTAGATTGGCTTAAATTCTTTGGAACCATGTCTGGTTGGAATAATCATTATTGGCCGAGCTTTAGTTCCTTGACTGGTGGCCTCATTTAAATATATGGGCTGATATACCTCAAAATTCATGGTTCCCTTAATGAGGTTCATTGTTGTGCAGAATGTTAACCTGAGGCAACGTAGACAATCAAAAGAAAATACAGCTTTAATACCATTTCTACAAAGCTAAGCACTGCCGAACAAAGTCTTTGTCTTCCCCATCCATTTCAGAGAAACATGGACGTTCTGCGGCTGCTGGTGGTGCCTCCCTCCTCTCTGATCGCATTCTCAATCTTAAACAGCATGGAGCTCTTGAATTTCTGCTGGAAGTCATTGCCCATGAAAACATAGAGTGCCGGGTAAATCAAACTGTTGGCTGTGGCCACAGTGGTCCCCATGATAAGATCAGCTCTGATGACATCCTGGTTGTAGTTTTGGTGGTTCAGCTCAAGCAGTATGAAGACATGGTAGGCAGCCAGGAGATGAAGAATGCGGCTATCAAAGCAGTCATTACCCTCAGGGGCTTGGAAGGCTTCCTCATCATTTGTCTGGTCCATAGTTGCGCAATGATAGTGGAGTAACAGAAGAAGATGATGAGGAAGGGCATTGCGAAGCCACCGATGAACCGACTCACTGCGATCGTCTTGTGACTGTGTTGGCCTGAGTAGTTATTGTAACACAAGCTCCTCCCTAAATGAGTTTTGACGTCTCTAAACACTGCAGAGGGGAGGCTCAGGGCAACAGAGGAAATCCAGGCTAAGAACACCACAAAAGATGCCTTGCCATTGGTGCGGTTGTTCTGAGCCCACACTGCAAACACCACCAACAGACACCGGTCCACACTGATGACGGCCAGGATGAAGAAGCTGCTGAACATGTTGATGAACATCACAAATGAGTTGAACTTACACAAGAACAGCCCAAAGGTCCAGTCATTCGTAACCGTGTAGACAATGTTGAACGGTAGAAAGAGACACGATATGAAGTCCGACATGGCCAGGCTGAGGCACCAGGTAAACAGTCCTCTTCATCTTGAGACCAGCGATCCAGATGACCAGGTTCCCAACTACTCCAAGCAGGAAGATGAGCACATTGACCACCAGGTAGAAGACACAGGAAACCTCAGTGGAGCATGTTGTGTGGGTCTTGAGAGCAACAACCTCTCCATTACCAGTGACATTGTCATATGTGTAATTGTTATAATCCCCATATTCATCATTACCGTAAATAGTTATAGAATCCTCCATTGTGTTTCAGGTATTTGACTTGTTATCCCTGTGAAGATAAGAAGTTTCAGTAGTTAGGCTGTGTTGTGTGGCTGGGGGGTTGCAGTCTGACATCATTGCCAATGCATTTGGGAACCATTAAAACATTAACTCATTTGGTGTGCTTGTGAAACCAAAGCACATCTGTAGATTGTTTTCATACTCACTTGATTAAATGGGCTAAAAATAACCCAACAAGTAACTCAACCATGAGTAACAATAGCACCTACGTTATTATAGTAATGTTAGTAAACATTTTTATTTTAAATTCACATTGATAACCCTCTTTCTGTATAACAAACCCATGGGGGCTAAATGGTTGAAGTTTTCTTTCTCCAACATGACTTATATATATAGCTGAAAGCCAAAAAGCCCCCAACTTTAACATAGTCCTCATGATTACTTGAGCTTTTAAAGTAAAGCTCTTTCTTTTTCGGTAGACAGTGCTGTAAGAGCATTTGATGGTTGGGACTAACAGGGACACTAGAGGTCACCACACATTCGTGGTACAAGAAGTCCACTACTTGGCTGCAAACTGACCGTCCTCATTCTTGTGTGGTTTGTGTGAGACTCCCTGTAGTGGAAAGACCCAATTTAATCAGATTAAATATTATTATGTCACATGCTTCCTTATTCACAAGTGAAGATTAGAAAATGAAGATAACATTTCTTAACCTAATTAATGCATATACAAAGCAGTTATATATGAACGCATGCAGGGGTTGTAGGTTATTTGGGCCTATGCACCTTGATTTCATTTATTCCATCATTCCTTTGCCTTGTTCTGTGGTACTCACATCTCTTGGAATCTCTATCTTGCTGTGGGCAATCACCATGTCTGTGTAGCGGATGCAACTTTCAACTGCAAGCCATTAGAGTGAGTGAAGGAGTGGTGTGACATGAGAGAATAATGGAAGGTTGAACACCAGGCAGACTTATTCTGGTTAGGTTGAAGCGGTTTGGTGGCACACCAACAGGGAGGTATTTTCCATTTCTACTTTAATGTCAAGGTTTCTTTCCCTTTCTACTTTCAATTCTGAATGAATATGTTTCCATTTGTTCAGTTATGCATGTCTGGTCAGATGAGGAAGAAGAACTGCAACACATGTAGGCGATTGCAAAGCAGTGGACAGTTGTTGCCCTCCCTGTATGGGCCAGTGAATTGTTGGTTAACGTCCTGTATAGGCCAGTGGATAGTTGGTTCGCTTCCTGTATGGGCCAGTGGATAGTTGGTTCGCTCCTTGTATGGGCCAGTGGATAGTTGGTTCGCTCCCTGTATGGGCCAGTGGATATTTGGTTTGCTGCCTTTATGGGCCAGTGGATGGTGGTTTGCTCCCTGTATGGACCAGTGGATAGTTGGTTTGCTCCCTGTATGGGCCAGTGGATAGTTGGTTTGCTCCCTGTATAGGCCAGTGGATAGTTGGTTGGCTGGGCCAGTGTACAGTGGGTCAGTGGAGGAAGGTATGTGTGATTCATTAGGTTGGCCTGTTTTATAACTTACTGTGGCTGTAATATTTAGAGGGGGAGGGAGATTAAACTTTTAAACACAAGGGGAGGATACATTTTAGTTGACAGTGTTATTAAGGGTGGTGCTTTTTGTATTGACTCTTCGAGTTTGACGAGCATAAATAACAAACAGCAATCTAACAAATCTATTACTGTCTGTGTCGGTCCCTGCACTTTCTTTTACAGACCCTCTTACAGTTTCTCATCAAACCAGATCATCTTTTTCCTCATTCTCTTAAAGTACTTCTGGCGACATATCAAGTGTGATTAAAGAACACAGGATGCATCTGTGCTTAATTTGTGATTGTCATGGCAAAGGGTCTGAATACCAATATACATGAGTTTTCATTTGCAATAAATTTGTATACATTTTTATAACTTCTTTCTAGAAACGTTGTGGCACAAAATCTAACTATTAACAATTTAAATTGAAAGGCACTGTACGTGTGTCAGGAGACTGTCTATTTTTCCATGAACATACATTTGTCTTCACCAAACCACACATTGGCGTAGCATGGCGACGCCAGGCTAATCACCCCCCCCCCCCCCCATTTGTTATAGAAGGCCAAGCATGGCCCCCTTGCCAACCGTGGCCCCCCACCCACCGCAGGCCCTGGTACAGCCACACCCCTGCACCCCCATTAGCTTCTTTAGTCTTCACCAAACCACACAATTGTGACCAAACAATGAAACAATAGAACAGGACAACTCACTCACATTCCTTCCTGTATTTATCAAACAGATCCATAAACCCAACCTGGTCTCAGGACACTACGTAGACAATTTTACATAAATCCATGGCGCCCGATTTTGTATGATTTTTGATGTTATGTTAGGTTACATTACAATGCGCCACCAAAACGTATGATACATAACAAAATTATTAAAACATAACATATCTTACGAACACCAGACAAACATATGATATTTAGGAACGCTATGAAAGACAAATATATTATTTTTTGCCTGTGTTTCAACCTGGCAACGTTTGGATGAGAAGGCAGTCACCCTACCCACTGCCCCACACTGGATATGCAGATTTAGGATGAGTAACAGCAACACCAAGGTTGCTAGAATATGTTATAAAAACATTTTATTGTTAAAGTTAGGTTAACATAAGGCATCACAGTCTGGGGTTAGGGTTAAAGTAAGCTATCACAGCACTGGGGTTAAGGTTAGGGTTAAGGTTTAGGCTACAGTTAGGAAACAAAAAAGGTTTGGTTAAGGTTTGGTTAGGTCGCACAGCTCCGGGGTTCAGGTTAGGGTTTGGGTTAAGGTTAGGTATCACATCCCTGGGGTTAAGGTTAGGGTTATGGTTTGGTTTAGAGTTACAAAGAAAATCACTTCAAACATATTCATGTTGAGACAACACCACCCATTATTAGTGTTTACATGTTCCTCATTGGAGCAGTGGGTAGCGCACCTGTCTGGAATGTGGAAGGTCGCTGGTTTTTTCACCATTCCGTTATTTTACTGAACATAATATATCGAATTCTGCCAGTTCAAAGCAACCAGTTTCTAATGTTTTTTTTTAAACATTTCTATCCAATTGACAATAGAATGGCTAGCTACTGCTATATATTCTATTGTGAAATAACGAAACTTCCTAAAAGCTTCGAATAAGTATATTTCCTGTTCTCCAACAATAGGACATTTGCTAACCACTGTTTGTGCAGTATCATCATAAGAGGTTTTAAGATTTAACTTACCAGACTCACATACAATATACGTTTTTGTGTTGTGTTCTTCTCCAGTTCTTCCGTTTTGCAAACTATTGGCAAATTACTATTTCTAACTGGGCATTGGAACAGCCCGGAGCTGGTGCAAACCACTATGAAGTTAGTGTCAAACAAAGATTTTATGATTGTGACCCACTCCCTTTTGTCCTCTATGGTTTCTGGTAATCACCTTCTAAATGGGTCCTTGAAACTGAGCCCGGCCCCTTTTCTCCTACCACACCACTTTTAATGTAGGCTGACTACATTATTGACACCTGCCTAAACACCTGGTCTAATACTTGGAACATCTGTTGAACACAACATGTTATAGCTGAGATTATTTTTTGTTGCTCGGGGCTGTATTTATTATTATCATTAACTGACCTGGGTTTGAGGAAGCCAGCGTCTTACCATACAATTGACTAGTGTTGATGAACTCATACTGAGCTTATTGTTGCTCTCTGCAGCATGACTATGACTTCTTCAGTCTCCTGAAACTAGCAAGTCACCTCTTTGTGGTGTGAAAGTTTGAGCAGCATCACTCTGAGCTCATACCTCACAGACACAGACAAACGCTACCTTCCAACACGACCTCCTACCCACCCAACCACAATGCTCATGTTGTTCTTACGAGCAATCAGAGTGCTATAAAAAAAAACAGTGTGGTTGTAGCAGTTACACGACACGGAGATATAAAAACAGAACATTTGGGAGTGAAAGATCATTAAACAATTCAGTATGTCTCAATGATTACAAACAGAGAGCGATAAATGAGAGAATCACAGATGAGGCACTATGACACTTCAACCAGTTTGTTTAAACCACTGCAGGCAGTTCCACCTACAACAATGGTATCACTGGTAAGTACAAGCCACACAAACAACACCCAACCCTACTTATCCAAAATGATTCCACATTTTTTTGATGAGGGATTGTGCTTTGTTGTGAGTAGGTGACTCCTGTTTCCCAGCACTTCTCAACACATTTGTTTTGAACACACCATGGACTGTCCTGTCACAACTACACACACCTGATTGTAATTTCCCATCATTACTAAGTGTATATCTGTTCCCTCTTCTACCCTGGTTCTCCTGTGTTATTGTCTGTTTTGAATATGATTTAGGTGCATTTTTGGCAGTACCTATAGTCCTGGCATTGTCCCATTTCTTTTCGGACTCTATTTGTATAAGAACATAAGAATGGAGGAGGAGGAACAGTGTGGTTTTCATCCGGGCCGTGGAACACTGGACCAGCTCTATACCCTCTACGGGGTGTTGGAAGGTTCATGGAAGTTTGCCCAACCAATCCACATATGTTTTGTGAATTTGGAGAAAGCTTTCGACTGTGTCCCTCGCGGCATCCTGTGGAGAGTGCTTTGGGAATATGGAGTCCTGGGTCCTTTGCTAAGGGCTGTCACGACCGAAGCAGGAGCTTGGTCCGCATTGCCGGCAGTAAGTCAGACTTGTTCCCAGTGCATGTTGGACTCCGGCAGGGCTGCCCTTTGTTGCCGGTTCTGTTCATAATTTTTATGGAAAGAATTTCTAGGCGCAGCCAGGGGCCGGAGGGTGTCAGGTTTGGGGACCACACGATTTCGTCTCTCCTTTTTGCGGATGATGTTGTCGTGTTGGCCCCTTCAAGCCAGGACCTTCAGCATGCACTGGGACGGTTTGCAGCCGAGTGTGAAGCGGTGGGGATGAGAATCAGTACCTCCAAACCCGAGGCCATGGTCCTCAGTCGGAAAAGGGTGGCATGCCCACTTCAGGTTGGTGGAGAGTCCCTGCCTCAAGTGGAGGAGTTTAAGTATCTAGGGGTCTTGTTCACAAGTGAGGGAAGGATGGAACGGGAGATTGACAGATGGATCAGTGCAGCTTCTGCAGTAATGTGGTCGATATATCGGTCTGTCGTGGTTAAGAAAGAGCTGAGCCGTAAGGCGAAGCTCTCGATTTACCGGTCAATCTATGTTCCTACTCTCACCTATGGTCATGAGCTTTGGGTCATGACCGAAAGGCCAAGATCCCGGATACAGGTGGCCGAAACGAGCTTTCTCCGCAGGGTGGCTAAGCGATCCCTTAGAGATAGGGTGAGAAGCTCGGTCACCTGGGAGGAGCTCAGAGTAGAGCCGCTGCTCCTCCACATCGAGAGGGGTCAGCTGAGGTGGCTTGGGCATCTGTTTCGGATGCCTCCGGAACGCCTTCCTGGGAAGGTGTTCCGGTCCCGTCCCACCGGGAGGAGACCCCGGGGAAGACCTAGGACACGCTGGAGGGACTATGTCTCCCGGTTGGCCTGGGAACGCCTCGGTGTCCCCCCGGAAGAGCTGGAGGAAGTGTCTGGGGAAAGGGAAGTCTGGGCATCTCTGCTTAGACTGCTGCCCCCGTGACCCGGCCCCGGATAAGCGGAAGATGATGAGATGAGAGGTTCTGTTCTTAAAAACTCACTTTTGCCAAGAATTACTGAGGTCGAGGTTGAAAGGGTGGGGACCCCAGTTGGAGTGAGAGACCTGCGGAGGAAGAGGACGATTCATTTGTAGTATAGAATGAACAATTGTTGGGTGTTTTTGTTTAGGGTTCTTTAGTTTTTTCATTGTTTGTTAAATTGTACATTCTGTAAATAAAGCTCATACCTTAGTCTTTATCTTGTCTCTTCACTTTATGTCAGCAGCAGATTTATTGAATGTCGGCTGTAGAGCTATTAAATGTCGGCTAAACTTCAACGGAGAAGCAGGAAGCGTCGTTAAAACATCAGCGGAAGGGAAAAATCGAGGTCTACTCGACATCTTGCCAATGAACAGCCGACTTCTATACTGCATTGATTTCTGTTGAATCTGAATATAAAACCATATTTACCTAGGTGTGAAACACAGGCAAAACTTGATACGGTTGCAAACAGGCCACACTTGCAAACAGCCCAGCTGACAGTCTTGATCATGCTCTATTTTATTTTTATAATATCTGTACATTTGTACATTTCTGATAATTTCCAAAACCAAAATACAATAATAAAATGAAATCTATAGAATAGACAGCCGATAGCAAATTCCTAGTATTTGGAATGTTTGGCCAGTAAAGATCAGAAATGTGAATTCCTTAATTGACATTTACATTTGTAAAGATCCTGTTTACCACATGTCACCTGCAATGTTTGATTAGTTCAGAATTTTTAGTTGTTGTTTTAATGAACATGTTGATGTAGAAGTGAATCCTCCTGACTCATTTCAATACTGTATCCATGGATTTATTTTATGTTGGCACAGGAACTGGCCGTCCCCGATTGTATCGCCTCTGTAAAGCTGTGATGTGTGGTCAGACAACTGGTTTGAATTTAAACAGTTATCAGATGGTTATAAAAGCAAAACCAGGTCATTATTGTATTCCCTTTGTTCCTGTGCTTGGATGTGGTAACTATACTCTCCTTCTTGGTCTTTCTCTCTCTCCCTCTCTCTCTGTCTTTCCCCTTTTCTCTCTCTCTCTCTACAGTAGACTTAGTGTTTAAGGCCTTTTAGGCCATGCATATGTTCTCTCCATCCCTTTTTTATTCATGTTTGGATAAATGATTTGTTCTTTAAATATTGTCTAGTAATAACCATATCTCGTTGTTTAATGTTTTCATCTACAATATTAAGTAAATCCATTTGAATTATAATACCCTTCTCATAGTCCTCCTTGCCAAGACTGTTGTTTGCTTGAAGTACTCCTGTTTCAGTTGTTAAGTCAATAATTATGTAACGCTGACCAAGGACGCTTGACACTAGAAACAGAATAAATGAAACAGATCTGACAGGAATAAAACAGAATACTGGTTGAAAGAACTTAGACTGGAACAAAATAAAACATGGAGGTCACATTTAGGGTAAAAAAACTAAAACCAAGACATTGGGGAAGGGGGAACTTAAATAGGGTTTGTGATGAGGGAAAACAATAATGAATGAAAACAGGTGTCTGTGATGAAGTGAGGGAGAGCAGATGTTGGATTCACTGGTGGAGCTGGCTGCTGTACCAGAACGTGACAAATTAAATATTGTCTTGTGAATATTTTTAGAAGAAAAGATAACTAGCTAAACCAAGCACAATACAGTTCATAGTAATAGTTCATTAATAACGTCAATAGACGTCTAATTAAAGGCATTTGCTGACATCAGATTGAACAGTTGAAAACTCCACAGTGTCCTTCTTCTAGAGTGCGAAGGATCGTGGCACAAGGATCTCTCCAAAACATCAAGGCAGTCAAGAGTAAATTCTGGGAGTGGAACTTGAAGGAGAATTTGTACTCTGTTCTATTGGTTTAGACTGCCTTGTTGAACTGCAATGTATTGCAGAATAAGCACAAATAGCCTGGATATGATCAGGTGGAAGGACACTTGTTCTTTTTTTATCTTTCCTTTGCTTTATTTGCACAATGGATTCACTGGTCTTTTCATCTGGAAGATATTGCTTCTTCACTTTGTTGTACATTTGCTCAGTGCAGCCTTCATACATGTCATCAACAGAGTTACAGGCCATGTCTAAGGGTCTGCAGACAGAGATGCACTAGTCTAAAGAGCTCAGACACAGGAAACTAATAACCTGCAACCATCCCTCCCACACTGTCACACAGCAGACAAATCTTTCGCTTCTTCTGTAAATATTGTTACTTGTTGCTATCGGGCCTCAAAGTAATTTCCAAGCCATTAATTAAAGTGCTTTCTTTGTATCAAGTTAAATGTACTCTAAGGAAAGAGGTAAACATTAGAATGTAAATTACAGGATAACTCTGATGCGATGATTCAGGTTCTCTTTGTCGAAATCTGTGTTACACAAATATCTTATCTTATTATAAATTGGGGAACAACATGTTTTTCTTAAGGGGTCATGGAATTAATAATACAGGTTTGTAACAGATGAGATGGTTAGTTTCAGAGGCTTATTTGGGTAGAGAAATGTCCACTTTCCCGTCAAGTTCAACATTGATAAAATCTGAACTTCTGCATCAAAACTGGCTTTACTTTTCAGCTGTTTTTTGTCAGTATATTTTAGGACAACGTATATTGTATTGATGCTTTGGCAAAACTTGCACAATGTTTTTCCTGCCAATAAAGCAATTGAATTGTAGTTAAATTGAAGAGGAGCGAGTAGGAGAGAGAAAATGAAAGACCGGGGTTTTTAGCACATTCATTATAGTCCTTGTGAAACGTGTGGCTGTAAGTCAATTTGGATATTCATTTTTGCTAAATATTATATTGTTTATTGTTTGTGTACAGCCTTTATGCATTCTGATTGTACTGTATATAACAAGGTATTGTTATTCATTGACTGTTTCACAAATCCATTTACGTTTACTGGTACATGAAACATCATGCCATTGCTTTACAGTATCATTATACCAATTCACAATCTCAGCACAGTCCTCCTATCCATGGATGCCACCACCATTATCTGGCTGTGGTGGTCCCCAGTACCTGTAGTGGGAACAACACAGAGAACCAGAGAGTCAGACACTGGTAGAAAAGAAAACCTACTGTAAATCCAATATGCAGTTTATTTACCTCACAAAAGTCAGAAGAAAGTGGAAACCATCTTTATCTGTATTCAGTGTGAAGGAAGTATCCAAGCTAAATGTATGACATTTTGAAATAGCTTTCGCACAGACACTGAGCAGTCTTATACATGCTGTAACTGTAGACTATCAGTAATTGAATCATTGCTACTAATCACTGGCTTGCCAAACAACCTCTAATTTATTTCACACTTAAAAAAGATACTTAAAAATGATATCCATAAAATGTTGTTTTATACAGAGTATAATCTCTTACGCTGTAGTCAGAGGTGTGCCATCCACCCATCTCCAGGTTCCCTCTCTCTCTATGTCAGACAGACCGATCCAAGTACGTATGTTTAAAGCAATGAGGAATTTCTATCAGAGAAAGATTAAGATGTTGTCAATAGCATCAAAATAACCATATCAATCCCTAAATCCCTTATGGAACTACCTCTCACCTGTTCCTCTGGGTTGTTTATGACGACTAGCTGTGCCCCTCTCTTCAGACAGTCCTGGTTGGCATATTCCCAGTTATTTTGCTCCGTTGAGACGTAATAGATGCGGTTATCAAACACTTTCCATCCATTTGGACATTTCATTGTTTAAAAGAAATGCAGTAGATAAAATTACACTTACAATGTGTTTATACAATTATATTGATGAACCTGTTTCAGTTTCTCAAGTCAATATAAAGGGCATTTTGATTATATTAAAAGGTAAACAAGTCCAGTTCACTTACCAATTAACTTCTCAAAGATGTCTTTCTCTACACTTAGGGTTTTGTAACTAGATTGTAGTTGGCCCCACATTTCAGACAGGTTTTTTGTCAGGTCATTGCAGCTGGTCTGTAGTTTGTCTTTTTCTGTGTATTGATGCCCAATTACTTCATCTGTAATATTCAAGTTATATTAAGGGCTGGTCCATGGATTCTATCCTTGTGTCTACACATATTTTACCCAAATATTTTCCTCTGCCAATTTCCTGATGTCCAGTTTGGAATTATGATGTGGGGGTAGTTGATATTTAACTATGTTACTTCCAAACACTCACTTTTTTTTAAATATATTTTGATCTTGAACAACGTTTTTAGAGGTCTGTTCAGGCTGATCCTGAACTGCATTAGTAATGACTCAATCCAATGAGTTGGCAGAAATTAGCAAAATGTTATGAGTTTCTGCAGGGAAAGTGAAAAAGCAGTGGCTGTAAAAAGTGTTCAACCTGCTTGGACTTTACCACATTTTATTGGGCAACAACATGAATTCAAAATGGATATTGGAGTTTTTTGCCGGTCATGAACAAAATGTCCATAATGTCAAATTGAAAAATAAACCCTATGAATTGTTGTTGATTAATTACAAGTATATAACAGGAAATTATTTATTACATTTACCCCTTTAGTCAATATTTGGTAAAGGCACCATTAGCAGCAATTACAGCCATGACTCTATTTGGATAATTCTCTACCAGCTTTGTACATCTGGACACTTTGGTAAAAAGCAATGTGCCATTCTTTCAACATTCTTAAAATGTTGTCAGTTCAACTTTAAGTGTAAGTGTATTAAACTTACAGTAGACAGACAGTCCTATGAGCCTAGCCAGAAGCAGAACACACAGCAGTCCCAGACTCACTGCAGCAACTGCAGAAGGTCTTTTCCAACACTGACAATACACTGAATCTGAATGTCTAAGAATAAAATGTTGAAATACGGTTATTAAAAGTATGAACATTTGCACCTTATTGCTGAAAAGGTAAGATTAGTTATAATACAAATCATAAGGTAAGCCTGCTAAATGTCAACATTTAAAAATTATTTAAGTAAAATATTTAGTACTTTTTTCATTTTAAAAATAAGGGTGTGTTTGCATATCTGCCTATATGCCCGTGTTTGTACCTGTGTTTCGTCGTGGGTGATTGTGCGTGTTTGTAAGTATTTTGCATGCATGCATGCAATATTACCTGAATGTTAAATTACATACATTCCTGGTTTGGGCTTGTCAGCTGGGCAATCAATATTTGAGCCAATTACATTCACTTTATGTCTGTAGATTCCGTCTGACATCTTAGTACATATGTGAAAAAGAAAATGTTTCCACGTTTCTTTTGTCTGTTCAATTGATGAAAAGGTCAGTTATCGTCACTTATATCGATAGTTATTGTATCAATGGCATTTACGAATGAAATAAAAATGAACGCTTTTGTGCCATGAAATGAAATAGCTTTGGCATGTTCACATTCAATCTCGATAGAAATTGCAATCTTTTAACTATTCCAATTATTAAGTTACTGTAGTTGATACTAGTAAGCCTATTACTGGCCAAAAAGCTGTTATAATGACCAGTGGCAAAAACCATACGTTTCATAGATGCTATTTGTGGTGTAGTTGCACACAATGCTTAATGGTGTCTAGCAAAATATTCAAACTTGGCGTGATGTTAACTCATGACAAAACAATCCAATGACGAGATGCTATACCGACACTGATCAAATGTATAGCACCGTGGTATAGTGGTTAAAGATCCACCCACTTATGTTGGAGACCCAGGTTTGAATCTAGTGAGGGCAACAACATTCATCACTTTGCATTGCAGGCCGACTGAACTAGGTTTGCTTGGTTCCTTTTCTGCTTTAGATGCAACAATAAAATCCTCATTACGGGTGCATAAACACCTAATACCTAAGAATTGACTGTGTGGCGAGCCTCGCTTTTACCTGGCTGGATGGTGGCTAGATGCATGCAATACACTTTTATTGTCAATAGGTTTTACATAGAGAGTGGTGTATAGCAGGAAATGTATTTTGTTACAGAAACATTCTAAGCTAAAGGTGATCCAGTCAACAAGTCTATTCGTGTAATGATGAAAATAATCTAGTTGTGTTCTGGTGCCATGCCAGATAATAAAGATATCATCAATGTAATGTTCTTAATGTTTGTTTTATAAAGTGATCGTATTCTCAATCTTAGACAGGATTGACCTCTTGAATTTCTGCTGGAAGGGCGTTGCGAAGCCACCAATTAACAGATCGTCTTGGGACTGTGTTGATCTGAATAGTTATTGTAACACCAGCTCCTGATATTACAATAACTACTGCACATGTTGATGAACATCACAAGAGGTCCTGTCACCATCCATGTCCTTTGACTACTCCTTCATTCCCTCTACCTGTAAACACAACAGACTCACAGCCTCTTACATCTGAACATAACTCACCCCAGATCACAATCACCAGAATTCTACACACCTGTTCCTCATCTAAACTCCCTATAGATAGTCCATATCTGCCACTTCCTCTTTATGAGGTATTATTTGTTGTATACTTTACCAAGCCTGTGATCTTGATAACCATTTGACTCTCTATTTCTGTACTGTTTCTATACTGTTTTCCCTTACTGTTGTTTGTCTTCCCCATTCTGCTCAACTCCCATCTGTACCTTCACTAGAGACCTCTGTTCTGACCAGCCTGATTGTCCTGAGGATTACCTCTTTGCCTGCCGATTCCAGTACCTAGCCTGGCCTGATTGACCACCTGTTACTGAAACCAGCCTGATTGACCACCCTTTACTGAACCTAGCTTGACTGACCACCCGTTACTGAACCTAGCCTGACTGACCATGCGTTACAGAACCTAACCTGACTGACCACCCGTTACTGAACGTAGCATGACTGACCACCCGCTACTGAACCTAGTCTGCTTGTTCTTTTCTGTGCTGCCTTTGCCTGTGACCCTTGCAGGTTAAATAAACATTGCCCTTTCACGAATGGAATTATAAAAATCTGTCAGGTCATATTCATTACATTGAGATTCAAATGTATTCTTAATAAGTAGATACATTTTCCCTTTAAACCAAGATGACTCAATCAAATGGAAACCATCTTTATATAACTGCATTCAATGTGCACGAGGTTGCCATCTAGCACTGATTAAATAGTGAAAGAGCCTTATCACAGTAACTATACATTTAACAGTTTTTATGCTAGCTGTTACTGTTGACTGTCAGTCATTGAATCAATGCTAGTAATCATTGGCTTGCAAAACAACCTCTAATATTAAACTAATACTTAAAGAATGATATCCATAAAATGTAGTTTTATACAATCCATAAAATGTAGTTTTATACAATCCATAAAATGTAGTTTTATACAATCCATAAAATGTAGTTTTATACAATCCATAAAATTTAGTTTTATACAATCCATAAAATGTAGTTTTATACAGAGCGCTATCTCTTACGCTGTAGTCAGAGGTGTGCCGTCCACCCATCTCCAGGTCCCCTCAGTCTCACGGTCAGTCAGACCGATCCAAGAACATATGTTTAATGTAATGAGGAATTTCTATCAGAGAAAGATTATGATGTTGACAATAGCACCAAAATAACCATATAAATCCATAAATCCCTTATGGATCCCCCTTTCACCTGTTCCTCTTGTTTATGATGACTAGCTGTGCCCCTCTCTTCAGACAGTCCTGGTTGGCATCTTCCCAGTTATTTTCCTCGGTGGAGATGTAATAGAAGCGGTTACCAAACACTTTCCATCAATTTGGACCTTTCACTAATTAAATTACATGTATAATATGTTTATTTGGTTTTCTGTAGTTTGTCTCTCTCTTCAGTCTGTGTTTTGTAACTAGCCTGTAGCTGGTCTCTCTCTTTTGTCAGGTTGTTGTAACTAGTCTGTAGCTGGTCTCTCTATTCAGTCAGGTTCTTGTTGCTGATCTGTAGTAGCAAAATCTCGGGCGTGGGAGGAGTTCGGTGAGGCCATGGAGAAGGACTATCGGCTGGCCTCGAAGAGATTCTGGCAAACCATCTGGAACCTCAGGAGAGGGAAACAGTGCCCTACCAACGCTGTTTACAGTAGAGGTGGGCAGCTGTTGACCTCAACTGAGGATGTCGTCGGGTCGGTGGAAGGAGTACTTCGAGGATCTCCTCAATGCCGCCATCATGTCTTCCATTGAGGAAGCAGAGGATGAGGGCTCAGAGCTGGACTCGTCCATCACCCGGGCTGAAGTCACAGAGGTGGTTAAGAAACTCCTCGGTGGCACGGCACCGGGGGTGGATGAGATCCGCCCTGAGTACCTCAAGTCTCTGGATGTTGTGGGGCTGTCTTGGCTGACACGCCTGTGCAACATCGCGTGGCAGTCGGGGACAGTGCCTCTGGGATGGCAGACCGGGGTGGTGGTCCCTCTTTTTAAGAAGGGGGACCGGAGGGTGTGTTCCAACTATAGGGGGATCACACTACTCAGCCTCCCCGGGAAAGTCTATGCCAGGGTTCTGGAGAGGAGAATACGGCCGATAGTAGAACCTCGGATTCAGGAGGAACAGTGTGGTTTTCGTCCAGGCCGTGGAACACTGGACCAGCTCTATACCCTCTACAGGGTGATGGAGGGTTCATGGGAGTTTGCCCAACCAATCCACGTGTGTTTTGTGGATTTGGAGAAGGCATTAGACTGTGTCCCTCGTGGCATCCTGTGGAGGGTGCTTCGGGAATATGGGGTCCTGGGTCCTTTGCTAAGGGCGGTCAGGTCCCTGTACGACCTAAGCAGGATCTTGGTCCGCATTGCCGGCAGTAAGTCAGACTTGTTCCCTGTGCATGTTGACTCCGGCAGGGCTGCCCTTTGTCACCGGTTCTGTTCGTAATTTTTATGGACTGAATTTCTAGGCGCAGCCAGGGGCCGGAGGGTGTCAGGTTTGGGGACCACACGATTTCGTCTTTGCTCTTTGCGGATTATGTTGTCATGTTGGTCCCTTCAAGCCAGGACCTTCAGCATGCACTGGGACGGTTTGCAGCTGAGTGTGAAGCGGTGGGGATGAGAATCAGTACCTCCAAATCCGAGGCCATGGTCCTCAGTCGGAAAAGGGTGGCTTGCCCACTTCAGGTTGGTGGAGAGTGCCTGCCTCAAGTGGAGAGTAGGAACGGGAGATTGACAGACGGATCGGTGCAGCTTCTGCAGAAGTGCGGTCAATGTATCGGTCTTTCGTGGTGAAGAAAGAGCTGAGCCGTAAGGCGAAGCTCTCGATTTACCGGTCAATCTACGTTCCTACTCTCACCTATGGTCATGAGCTTTGGGTCATGACCGAAAGGACAAGATCCCGGATACAGGCGGCCGAAATGTGCTTTTTCCGCAGGGTGGCTGGGCGTTTCCTTAGAGATAGGGTGAGAAGCTCGGTCACCCGGGAGGAGCTCAGAGTAGAGCCGCTGCTCCTCCACATCGAGAGGGGTCAGCTGAGGTGGCTTGGGCATCTATTTCGGATGCCTCCGGAACGCCTTCCTGGGAAGGTGTTCCGGTCCCGTCCCACCGGGAAGAGACCCCGGGGAAGACCTAGGACACGCTGTCTCCCGGCTGGCCTGGGAACGCCTCGGTGTCCCCCCGGAAGAGCTGGAGGAAGTGTCAGGGGAGAGGGAAGTCTGGGCATCCCTGCTTAGACTGCTGCCCCCGCGACCCGGCCCCAGATAAGCGGAAGATGATGGTATGGTATGGTATGATCACGTGGAAGAACACTTGTTCTTTTTTAATCTTTACTTTGCTTTATTTACACAGTGGACTCACTGGTCTTTTCATCTGGAAGACATTGCTTCTTCACTTTGTTGTAAATTTACTCAGTGCAGCCTTCATACATGTCATCAACAGAGTTACAGGCCATGTCTAAGGGTCTGCAGACAGAGATGCAATAGTCTAAAGATCTCAGACCCAGGAAACTAATAACCTGCAACCATCCCTCCCACACTGTCACACAGCAGACAAACCTTTCGCTTCTTCTGTAAATATTGTTACTTGTTGCTATCGGGCCTCAAAGTAATTTCCAAGCCATTAATTAAAGTGCTTTCTTTGTATCAAGTTAAATGTACTCTACTACTAAGAGGAAAGAGGTAAACATTAAACATGTAAATTACAGGATAACTCTGATGCGATGATTAAAAACTCAGGTTCTCTTTGTCGAAATCTGTGTTACACAAATATCTTTTATCTTATTATAAATTGGAGAACAACATGTTTTTTTTAAGGGGTCATGGAATTAATAATACAGGTTTGTAACATATGAGATGGTTAGTTTCAGAGGCTTATTTGCGTAGGAAATGTCCACTCTCCCGTCAAGTTCAACATTGATAAAATATGAACTTCTGCATCGAAACTGGCTTTACTTTTCAGCTGTTTTGAAACAGCACTGTGCTGTTATCTTGAGTGCGGACATTTACAGATGTGAGGAAGTGCATTGTTTATGAAAAATATAATTCAGTTTAACGTAGAACTTAACCATGGATACAATGCTTGTTTTGGCACAATTTCAGGAGAACATATGGAGGAGACATAAATTAAATATAATTATAAATGGAACACTTTAGTGCATCAGCACGATTGATGCATGAGGCCCCGGGTGGGTGTGAACTCCACAGCACAGACCTCTGTCTCCAAACCTCCAGCTGAACCTGAATTTAACACTATGTCCACCAGAGGACCCCCTTTGACTCAGTCCCTGTGTCTGAATGTCTGTGTGATGCTTTCTCTTGTCCTGTGGTTTGGAGCAGAGATCTGGAGTTCGATATTGACAATAGATACTGGGATATGTGTGTGTGGGATGCTGTAAAGGGAGATGGATGAAAAATTTGTGTTTTTCAAATTACACTGCATGATAAGCGCCCTTTTTTCTCTCCATTGCTCCATATTTGTGAAACTGAACCTACTGAGATCTGAAGTTTTTCTTAAAAGTTGGTGAACTTTCCCTTTAAATCAAGATGACCGCCAGAGTTTCCTTTGGGATAACTGTGCACACTTCAGTCAAAAACAAGCGATAGGTAAATGGATTTCTATGAGTCTGTATTCATAAGAAATATGGCCAATTTGATCATCTCCATTATGTTAAAATCCACTGTACACTCTAGTAAATAAACATGAATAAATAAGAAGTGAAACCCTATGATGACTAGATCTAAGGATTTGACAGTGTTTCCTTCGATTATTCTTATTTCTTCTCTGACATATTTTTGTTAGTATCTCACAAAAGTATGTCAGTATATTTTAGGACAACATATATTGTATTGATGCTTTGGCAAAACTTGCACAATGTTTTTCCTGCCAATAAAGCAATTGAATTGTAGTTGAATTGAAGAGGAGAGAGTAGGAGAGAGAAAAGGAAAGACTGGGGTTTTTAGCACACACTGTAAAAAATTTACTGTAGAATTTACAATAACTTACTGGCAACTTTGGTTGCCAGTAAGACTGTAAAATTTACAAGAGTCCTGTAAATCATTAACTACAAACGTTCTGTAAAATGTACAGTAACTTACTGGCAGTTTTGGTTGACAGTAATACTGTAAAATGTCCAAGACTACTGTAAATCATTAACTACAAACGTTCTGTAAAATTTACAGTAACTTACTGGCAGTTTTGGTTGACAGTAATACTGTAAAATGTCCAAGACTACTGTAAATAATTAAAACTACAATTGTACTGTAAAAAATACTGCCTTATATACATGTATATGCTGTAAATTGTTTACAGCTGTAATTAAAAATAGTCAAAATAATGTTTTTGAATGCAAGTGAAATTACAAGACCAACAATGAACTTACATGTACTGTAAGTACTGTACATGTACTTACATTTTACAGTATATTAGAGCATTTGCTGTGGAATTCAATTCACTAACTACATTTGCCATTTTTCACTGATGTGATAAGTGTAAATGTTTGCTGTAAGTTAAAACATTTGTGTCAAATAAAACTCACAATAACAGGTACATTAATATAACAATTTATTCAGTAATAATGGTTTTTAACATAACCAGATTCCAAAATGTATTTGGAGAAACAATGGGGAAAAAAGGAGATTGCACATTAAATGCAAGGCTTTAGCTTTGATTCATTAATATAAAAATGTTTGTGCAATAATGGCTATTTAACAACCTGATTCCAAAATGTATTTGGAGAAACAATGAAAAAAAAAAAGAAAAAATTAATTGCACATTAAATGTAAGGCTTTAGCCTTGGACAAAAACCTCAGAGAACAGCAGCACTTAAATATTAACTATGTAGTGCACATTCCTAAAGTGATTATAGTCATAGCTCTAATGTCATAACCTAAAGAAATGGCATGAACTGTGCCTACCTTAAAGGCAAGAATATGAACTTGGAAATTGGGTCAGTCTCTGGTATCATTTGTATTGGAATACTTTAAATGACAAGCCATTCGAAGTCCATTAGTTTACGCAACAGTGTGCATACATGTGGGTTCATTCCGTGCATTTTCTTGTCTCGCTTTCCAGCAGCAACTTTTGATCCTGTTTCCGGGTTGATGCCCACAAGTCCTCTGTCACACACACACACACACACACACACACACACACACACACACACACACACACACACACACACACAAAATTAGTCAGACATTTCAAATTACATTTAATTTCAATGAAGAGTTAGTGTCATATTAAATTTTATCAGAAATGAATGTTCAAATTTAGCCTTCCATGTTTACAATAAACAAAATGTACAGATTATATTATTATACAGATTGAAAAGTGCATTTCTGAACATTTGGCTAGAAAACATGTAAAGTAAACTTTTCCATAAAATATCTAATTCTGATAAACTATCCTAAACTGAAAACCTAAAAAAAAAAGAAAAGTTGAAAGTCTACAACATTTTTTGAGTAAGACTTTACGATCTGAAATACCTCTGAATAAATTCCAGCGTGCATGCAGCGTCATCCTGATAAGCAAGATTTAAGTTGTAATAGGTCGCAAACAATGCTGCCAGGCCCTCAACAAATGCCTCTGAAAATGGGCCCAGGACAACTTCCCTCTCGACTGACAACATCCACTTGCTTGGGGTCATGGATTCACCTATAAAAAAGTTAAATAAGAATATGGCAGGGCATAGATTAATAAGTGTGGTTCATTGATAGCTTATGTTAAAGGGATAGTCTGAAAATAATGAAATGAAAATTACCATGATTTACTCACGCTATCCTAGGAGTAAATTACTTTCTTCTTTCAGACAAATACAATCGGAGTTACATAAAAAAAAAAAAAATGTCCTAGCTCTTCTCAGCTTTATTATGGTAGTGAATGACGGGCAAGATTTTAAAGCCCAAAAAGTGCATCCATTGATCATAAAAGTACTCCACATGGCTCAGGCCTTCTGAAGTGAAGCAATGCATTTAAGAAAAATATCCATATTTTAAACCATATAAATTAAAATATCTACCTTTCAGCATATGTATGGCAAAAGAGTGAACTCCGACCTGACGTAACGAAGAACATAGAAGCGCAGAGGATATTGCAAAAAAAAAACTAAGCTAATTAGAAGTCTAAAACAAGAATTTTTAAAGACAAATTTCTGAGGATTTTGATTAAAGAGAAGACCTTGAGTTTGTTACACAGCCCTATTTGTATGAGGCGTTAAAGCTTAACCTACGTCATGCTTAATGTAGGGAGTTTCTTTTGGCATAAATCGACTAGTTCAACAATGTTTATTTTTCTTACACAAACAGATTGCTTGCTTTCAAGGGCCTTTATTTACCCCCTGGAATTACTTTTTACTGGATTACTTTTATGATGGATGATACACTTTTTAGAGCTTTAAAATCTTACCCATTCATTGCCATTTTAAAACTTGGAAGAGCCAGGACATTCTTTAAAACAACTGATTGTATTTGTCTAAAAGAAAAAAAAGTCATATACACCTGGGATGGCTTGTGGGTGAGTAAATCATGCATTTTTTTTGAATATAGGAATGAGAATATAATTCCGAAATAGAATACATGAACAGAGGTGGCAAAAAAGTATTTAAAATGGCCATTAAAGTGAGAATTAAAAAACAGTACAGGTCAAAGAGGTACAAGAGCTAGAAAGCAAATAATAGTGTATATGATGGAGACAAAGTAAAGCAACAAACCTTGGATGATCAGTGCGGGTGAATCCGGTAATCCCTCTCTTTCCATGTCGGCTGCGGTTGCTGCTGCCTAAGAAAAACAAAAATATATTTTGCATTACAATTAAATATTTAAGACATTAAAAATCTAAATGTTATACTTACATCAGCTTCAATTAGAAGTGATTCTGTCCTCTCTTTGAAATGGGCCATTAAGAGTTTCAAGATGCACAGGACCAGAGAATTTCCCTCTTGATACTTTGACAGAACAGCACACACCTCTTTGTTTGATGGCTTTTCTTGAAAAAATCTTAGAATCCTCTTTCCTTTCCCTTGAATGCTCTCCATGATTTTTTGTAGCAGTGAGATGTCAGTAAGCAATTGGAAATGTAAAAAGATTCCCTTCAGACAAAACAGGTAAGGCCATGAGTTCTTTAGTTCAGACAGTGGTGGAGTGGCATTTATATCACGGCGCTGACGGTAATATGTGACCTCCATCAACTTGTGAAGTTCTCCTCTATCGGCTCCAGACATTCCTTCAGTAGACTGAAGCAGAACCATTTGCTTGCGCTTCTCTTCTAGAGTGTCATCATTTTCTCCCGCAGGAAACTCCTCAGGCTGCCAACTGACACAACCATATTGATCAGCCAGCCTTCTTGAGCTCTGGCTTATGGTGCTACACGATGATCGTAATCGTTCTTTTCTCCGACGAGCTAAAGTGTTGTTTCTGTTTACATGTTCAACACAGGTTTTAACTTGCAAGAGCAAAGAGGCATACCCACTACCTATTTTTGTTCCATCAGACAGAACATCAGCAAAGCTGTCCGGGTACTGCTTAACAATATTCTGCTCTACAATCTGACACTGTGCCTTTGATGGGTTTACTTCATGTTTTTGCATGTTATCCACTAACATTCTTACTAGCTTCCTTCGATCAGCTGGTGATGGTCTTTTTTTATTTGCAATGGCCAGTTTAATTTCAGAAGACATGACTTCCCAAGGCACCTTAAATGTTTCAGCCCAGGCGCAAGATGCTGAAAAGCAAGCAGTAGAACTAGATGTTGTAGAACTTGAACTCTCTGATCCTGGGCTTGATGTATCCGAAAGAACATGACGCAATGAGCGTTGGGGACTTGTGCAGCTGGATTGTTCTAACACAAATAAAAAAAAATTTAAAAAGAAATTTGAACATGAAACATTTTACAATATTTGACAAATGGAGATTAGACATTTTACATCAATCAAATAAAACATACCTTCATTTTTCCATGCATACAGTAGTTTGCGGCATTGTATAGGCCTGAGGAACTCCATGAGGTCGTCTTCTTTGACATACTGGAGGTCATCTTTTGTCTCAACACCAATAGCAGAAAGTCCATGGATACATTTTTTAAGCGTTTCATCAGAGAGACCAGGTAACGAAGAGGAGATGGCAAGTTTTATTTCCTCTAAGTTGGACATACCTTAAAAAGATGGAAAAGAGTGGTGTAACACAATCACAGACAAGCCAGATGTATTATACTCCTGGAGAGGGTAATAATCTAATAGCTTCTCTTGAAGTACACAGACATGTCTTGGGTCCTCATCTGTTATCCAGTATACACCCAAATCCACCAACCGCACAGCACACCGTTTCTCAGATACAAAGTAAACCAATGAATTCTTGTGAACAAGAATTAGTTTAATTCTGCCAACCTCCAAACCCGTATCATTACTGGCCAAAAGAACGACCATGCCTTTCCTGTACTTTGTTCCTTTCAAAGTGATTTCAGTAGCTACTAATGTATTGCCTGGCTGAAAATCAAAATGATCAACTGATTCCCTGATCGCTTCGTTAAAATCACAAGAATAAAATTCAGAACTTTTTTCAACTTGCACAGAAAGCTGAAAGAGGTTTCCAGCACTTAAATAGGCTTGGAGAAGCTGGTGCCTTTCTGCAAGTGTTGCACATACATTTTTGAAGTTGTGCAATTTTCTTGCACATTGTTTAAAATAGGTATGTTTGCTCTCAAACCGCATAGTCCATAAGCGAATGAGTGGCCCAAATTGTTTTATAAGCTCCGGGTAATGGCACAAGTAGTGATGTTTAGGCTTGAGAGGCTTAGAAGGAAAAGTCACATACCTAAAATGAATGTACTCCTCAATGAGCACTTTCAGATAAGCAACCTGATCTGCCAGTATTGCTGGGGCACAAATTAGATCTACAATTTGTCTGAGTAGAAGAACAAGCTGCCACACTTCTGATTCTGGATCCTTAATTCGGTGTCCAACAATAACTGGTAAAAGTCTAAGAAGACACCAGTTCTGAACAGCGTGACCACAAAGCTTCTCACTCCCAGAGTTAACCTCAGCTGGTTTATTGGCAGCATCATTTCCTGTGTACTTAAACTGTTTAATATAGCAATTAAGCTCTGTGAAAGTAAAGAATTTCTCTTGATTTACCAAGTAATCAATGTACAACTTAAGATCAGATGCCACAACACCCTCAAAGAGGTCATGTCCAAGGCAGGGTGGCAAGCCAGGCTGACAAACATGAAAGGAATTCAGCTGATTAAAAGGAGAGTTAAATTTAACTCCATCAACTACATTATCCCCTAAGGTAGCAAGTTTCTGAATGTTTCTTTCGTAAGACTCCACAGTTCGCTTCATAGCAGGTTCTAAAGGTGTGGCATGGAATGAGTCTCTCTCAATGGTGCAATACCTGCAGAAATGTAGGCTTCGGCTAAAATTCTCGACAAAACCACCAATCATGTGGGATCCCAGGTTGTCACCTACGATGGAACACAAAGAAGCTTTCAAAGTTTTGCCATCATTCACCACAACACCATTCTCCTCAAGATCTTTGAGATCTTCAATTAGTGATCTAAAAACATGAGCTGGTCCAAAGTGCTTAAAATCTTGCTCATTACACAAAAGAACAAGTTGCATGTGGTCTATGTTTGACCTGTTGTGAGGTAAAATATCAGACAAGGTAAGATAAACTGCCAGTAATTTGTGTTTTTTTCTAGCTGAGCCTAAAGGATTTACCACTTCAAACGAATCCTGGTAAATGATCAAACCCAGAGATGATGGATCAGTTTGAAAGAGAGAATTTTCAGAAAAATTCTTACCATCCTTTACATCCCGAAACAGATAATTTTCAGCTGTTTGTGAGTGCATCTGTTCATATTGGTCCTTCACAGACTGGCACTTAAACAGAGCACTGATGGTCTGTTTAACTGGGACATATTGAGCAAAGCACTCTTTCCCATTTCTTTCACTGACTCCTAATAAAATAGGGACTGGCTCAACATAGTGAAAATCTTGCTTGAAAGTAGTCTTTCTCCTCTGTGCTGTACTTAGAACTCCACTATTACAAGCTGTCAGCAAATCCTCCCTAGACAACTCATCAATCACATCATTAATCCTTTCCTCTGGTGATTCAAGCAAAGAAAGCTTTTCTCTCAGTTTGCTAAGAAAATATGACTGCCCAATGTCATGGATGTTTTGAAATTCTTCAACAATGCCTTGAATGGTAGACTCAGGCAATAGCAATTTAGCTTGCAGTTTCAGATAGAAGAGGGTTAAATTTCTTAAAAAAAGAGATTCATCCACAACTTCAGACAAATTTTGCTCTGCAACTTCTGATCTCTCGCTCTCAGACACGACATCTGAAACTGGGATTTCCATGGTCATAGCAGGCTCTATCAGATGGTTTACAGAGGACATTTTATGTGTCCGTGATACATGTGATGCAAATGTAGATCTCACCTTAAATGTCCTGTTGCAACCAAATGGGCACCGGATCTCCAGCCCGGACTGAATATGGCTCTTTAAATGAGACAAAAGCTGTGTTAGGGTCCCACATTGAAAATCACAAAAGTCTACATGGCATTTAAATGTTTTATCATTATCACACATATGTGCCTGATGCTCTTTAGCAGCAGACTGGTGATGTTCTCTGTGATTTCTGTATATGTGGGACTTCAATGAAGAAAACTGGGTGAAAATATGTGGGCAATCAGGTACAGCACATTTAAAACCTGATTTAGGCACATTTCTATGCAATTTCACATGCTGCACAAAACTCAGGATTGTACTGCTCTCATTATTACAAAAGTGACAGATAAACATGTTAAACTTTAAAAAAAAATCTAAACTTCACAAGCTAATAAATGCACAGCAAAAAAGCATGTGCACTGAAAATTTCAATGTACTTTCTATTTAACTAAATTACAAATATGAAAACTAAGCACCCTTATAAGTAATATTACCATAAAACTAAGACAAAAAAACTTCATTAACGTTACATCATCTTAAATTGAACAAAAACGTGCTATTAACGTTGGCTTGGCAGTCAAGGTTAAACACTATTTTACTGCATAAAACAATTTTAAAACCTACACAATCAAGTTAAAAGCTTAAAACGTTTAAAAGCTTACATCTACTACCAAAAACAATGTAAATCAATTTCATACCAAGCTGTTATCAGCAAAAAATATTTAATTAACGTTACACCATCTTAAATCGAACAAAAACGTGCCATTAGTTAACGTTAATGGCTTGGTAGTCAAGTGAAACACTATTTAACTGCATAAAACCTACACAATCAAGTTAAAAGCTTAAAACTTTTAAAACGTACGTCTACTGCCAAACAACAATGTAAAATAATTTTATACCGAGCCGTTATCAAAAAATAAATAGTAAAATGACAGCCCGGGCACACTTTAATGATGAAGAAAATATAGACAGCTAATCGTTAATCTGTGACGATTTATCATAAAATTGGACAAATAATCTAGATTATCTATTTTGCAACGTGGATGTAAAAGGATTCCATATTGTAGATGTAACACACCTCGACTCGCTCTTATTAGATGTCCTCTTCCTCCGGTAACCGTAGAGCACGAAAATTGAGTGCTGGTGATGATGACCCAAGCTCGTGGAAAGACCGCGAAAGTCCCGAATTCTTATTTTTGGTGTTCATTGGCGGTTGGCAACCTAGCTTATTGGTGCATTACCGCCACCAACTGGAATGGAATATGGATCAAGTTGTTTGCCTTTATAATTTATACAAATATAAATAAACATAAAAATCAAGCAATGGAAAGTCCCAACTCCCAAGATGTCCACTGAAGATGACAAAAAGTTTTGCAACTGTTTTTTATTCTTCTTAAAAATATATATTAAAAAAATTATTAAAATGGTATCCAGTATTAGGCTATTTACTGCTTAATCATGTTTCCAGATGTTAAAGGAACATGCAATAACAGTGTAGATCAGTGTAGACCTTTTTAAAAAAGACAGTATCTTATTGGACCTCTAAAATTCACAGCAATTATGTATGCTCCCACATGGCAAAATACAGTAATGCTGTAAATTTAAAAACACAGTCGTTTATTGTAAATTTTTACTGTAAAAACTACAGCAATTTTTAACAGTGCATTCATTATAGTCCTTGTGAAACGTGTGGCTGTAAGTCAATTTGGATATTCATTTTTGCTAAATATTATATTGTTTATTGTTTGTGTACAGCCTTTATGCATTCTGATTGTACTGTATATAACAAGGTATTGTTATTCATTGACTGTTTCACAAATCCAGTTACGTTTACTGGTACATGAAACATCATGCCATTGCTTTACAGGATCATTATACCAATTCACAATTTCAGCATAGTCCTTCTATCCATGGATTCCACCACCATTATCTGGCTGTGGTGGTCCTGTGATGGTAATTCCATGTATCGACACTCGGAGTAAGGGACACAGAGACAAAGTTCTCTTTGTACATTATTTTATTAATTATTATGCACAGAGACTATTATGAGAGACGCGTCAACCGCTTACACAAACATAATCGTCTGAGGAGCCTCTAACTCAATATAGCTCATTCAACCATATATATCACATAAGAAAAAGGGGTGTGGTAAGATGCTGCCATCTCATGTCAATCAAACACCTTTCCCTTTGTTCTATCACACAAGTCAAATGCTATCTTCCCCCACCTTATCCTTCCTGCCATAATGTTTACTGTAGTGTTTACCCAAAGGGGCCAACTGACCTTACTCCCCCCAAGGACCACATTCCTGAGGAACAAAAGACTGATACCCTTCTTCTAGGCAGGAGGACATGGCCCAAATACCTGTTAATCCTCTGATATTATGAAGACATTTGTGTCACAATCAAAGTAAATATCTGCATATCAGCCAAATGGAAAGACAGACAGTTCTCAAATGTACCTTAGTTCAAAATTACCATAACAGTCCCCAGTACCTGTAGTGGGAACAACACAGAGAACCAGAGAGTCAGACACTGGTAGAAAAGAAAACCTACTGTAAATCCAATATGCAGTTTATTTACCTCACAAAAGTCAGAAAAAAGTGGAAACCATCTTTATCTGTATTCAGTGTGAAGGAAGTTGCCAAGCAAAATGTATGACATTTTGAAATAGCTTTGGCACAGACACTGAGCAGTCTTATACATGCTGTAACTGTAGACTATCAGTAATTGAATCATTGCTACTAATCACTGGCTTGCCAAACAACCTCTAATTTATTTCACACTTAAAAAAGATACTTAAAAATGATATCCATAAAATGTTGTTTTATACAGAGTATAATCTCTTACGCTGTAGTCAGAGGTGTGCCATCCACCCATCTCCAGGTTCCCTCTCTCTCTATGTCAGACAGACCGATCCAAGTATGTATGTTTAAAGCAATGAGGAATTTCTATCAGACAAAGATTAAGATGTTGTCAGTAGAATGAAAACCATTTTAATCCATGAATCTCTTAAATAAATCTCCATCTCACCTGTTCCTCTTGGTTGTTTATGATGACTAGCTGTGCCCCTCTCTTCAGACAGTCCTGGTTGGCATATTCCCAAATTTTTTTCTCTGTGGAGATGTAATAGATGCGGTTATCAAACACTTTCCATCCATTTGGACATTTAATTGTTTAAAAGAAATGCAGTGGATAAAATTACGCTTACAATGTGTTTATACAGTTGTCTTGATGAACCTGTTTCAGTTTCTCAAGTCAATATAAAGGCCATTTTGATTATATTAAAAGGTAAACAAGTCCAGTTCACCTACCAATTAACTTCTCAAAGATGTCTTTCTCTTCACTCAGGGTTTTGTAACTAGATTGTAGTTGGCCCCACATTTCAGACAGGTTTTTTGTCAGGTCATTGCAGCTGGTCTGTAGTTTGTCTTTTTCTGTGTATTGATGCCCAATTACTTCATCTGTAATATTCAAGTTATATTAAGGGCTGGTCCATGGATTCTATCCTTGTGTCTACACATATTTTACCCAAATATTTTCCTCTGCCAATTTCCTGATGTCCAGTTTGGAATTATGATGTGGGGGTAGTTGATATTTAACTATGTTACTTCCAAACACTCACTTTTTTTTAAATATATTTTGATCTTGAACAACGTTTTTAGAGGTCTGTTCAGGCTGATCCTGAACTGCATTAGTAATGACTCAATCCAATGAGTTGGCAGAAATTAGCAAAATGTTATGAGTTTCTGCAGGGAAAGTGAAAAAGCAGTGGCTGTAAAAAGTGTTCAACCTGCTTGGACTTTTCCACAATTTATTGGGCAACAACATGAATTCAAAATTGATATTGGAGTTTTTTGCCGGTCATGAACAAAATGTCCATAATGTCCATACCATACCATACCATCTTCTTCCGCTTATCCGGGGCCGGGTCGCGGGGGCAGCAGTCTAAGCAGGGATGCCCAGACTTCCCTCTCCCCAGACACTTCCTCCAGCTCTTCCGGGGGGACACCGAGGCGTTCCCAGGCCAGCCGGGAGACATAGTCCCTCCAGCGTGTCCTAGGTCTTCCCCGGGGTCTCCTCCCGGTGGGACGGGACCGGAACACCTTCCCAGGAAGGCGTTCCGGAGGCATCCGAAAAAGATGCCCAAGCCACCTCAGCTGACCCCTCTCGATGTGGAGGAGCAGCGGCTCTACTCTGAGAGGAGCAGCGGCTCTACTTTCTTCACCACGACAGACTGATACATCGACTGCATTACTGCAGAAGCTGCACCGATCCGTCTGTCCATAATGTCAAATTGAAAAATAAACCCTATGAATTGTTGTTGATTAATTACAAGTATATAACAGGAAATAATTGATTACATTTACCCCTTTAGTCAGTATTTGGTAAAGGCACCATTAGCAGCAATTACAGCCATGACTCTATTTGGATAATTCTCTACCAGCTTTGTACATCTGGACACTTTGGTAAAAACCAATGTGCCATTCTTTCAACATTCTTAAAATGTTGTCAGTTCAACTTTAAGTGTAAGTGAATTAAACTTACAGTAGACAGACAGTCCTATGAGCCTAGCCAGAAGCAGAACACACAGCAGTCCCAGACTCACTGCAGCAACTCCAGAAGGTATGTTCCAACATTGACAATACACTGAATCTGAATGTCTAAGAATAAAATGTTGAAATACGGTTATTAAAAGTATGAACATTTGAACCTTATTGCTGAAAAGGTAAGATTAGTTATAATACAAATCATAAGGTAACCCTGCTAAATGTCAACATTTAAAAATTATTTAAGTAAAATATTTAGTACTTTTTTCATTTTAAAAATAAGGGTGTGTTTGCATATCTGCCTATATGCCCGTGTTTGTACCTGTGTTTCGTCGTGGGTGATTGTGCGTGTTTGTAAGTATTTTGCATGCATGCATGCAATATTACCTGAATGTTAAATTACATACATTCCTGGTATGGGCTTGTCAGCTGGGCAATCAATATTTGAGCCAATTACATTCACTTTTTGTCTGTAGATTCCGTCTGACATCTTAGTACATATGTGATAAAGAAAATGTCTTCTGTCTGCATTGTTCACTTTTGAGTGACTTGCTGGTTGAATAGTGACAAACTCACCATAGAGGATAAATAATAGTGTCACCATAAAGGCAACGTCATCGCTTATATTGTATGTTGCTTGGTCTGTGTTCATGAGATAGACTTCCTGTTTTTCAGTGACAGTCCCACTGAGAATCTGCCATTTACTGAGCATTTGTGCATTGCATTGAATCGTGCTGCAAATCACTGTGCAGAAAGACAATCTTCACAAAAGCATTCATTAAACCCAAACTGCTTAATCTGTAGCTGCTACATACTGTAACATACAAACTGATGGACTCTACTCTATGACTTTCACTCACTTCATGAGGATGGATTTAATCCGAGGCCATGACTGTCCTCTGAAATGTGTTTTTCCAAAACCGTTTATCAACTCTAAGAAATAGGAACCCTAGAGGAAAGACACTTCAACTCTAAAATGACTTTAAAAAGGATCAATCACAAAAATTAAGTATCCATCTTATGAAGATGGTAAAATAGCTGTTTATTACATTTACCACAAACATTCCTCAATCACTATTAATTTGATTCTTCCTTAAAAAAGACTATTGATATTTTCAACTGTCCTCTCCTGTTTTCTGGTATTCTCATAAACCTTCAGAGGATAAACTGATTGATCAGACTGAGCTAGATAAAGATGAAGAAAACTGCTGTTCATAAACCTCTTCTGTTTTATCTTTTGTATTTGTATATATTATTTAATTATAGATAAATCCTTTTGATAAAAATGATAACTAAGACACACACACCCACAAACATTACACCTTCAAGCCTAGGAAACAGGATTTTCCCAGATACACAAAAGTTCCCCATTTGTGTCTGGTCTATAACACGTAGACAGACAAACACAGGTTTCAACAAATGAGTGGCAAATAAATAACCCTAAGCCTAAATAATATATTTAATATATAATTGTGAGTCTTCATAGAATCTGTGAAAAAACTTTATATCTGATAGTTGTTTAAACTTCTTTTAGATCTGAATAGGACTATGTTGTTGAACATAAAACGTCTCATTATTATGTGATTCAGAAGATTCTTATTTTCAAATTTGTCTTGGGGAAATAACCTCTGCTCCCCCCCAGTTGGAAACTCATGCCATCCTTTTGCCACACTGGGGAAAACGTGCTAAAACTGCCATGGGTGGTTCTATCAATAGTGATGACCTTATTCAGAGCTGAGTATGAACACTCTTTTGAGTAACTTCTATTAAGGAAGTTGAAACACAGCTTTTGCCGGACCATGTAAGCGGAGCTGGCCAAGAAATGCAAATGTCTTTGACCGACCGACCCTTGTTAAATAGCATAGTAGTTAGAGACACGGAACTGCATCCAATTGTATGTCCCCTGTTCGAATCTCATTACAGTCAAAACAAATTATGCATTAGGTTAAACTTCACTGGCAACAACCTTCAGTAGTTACGTTATAGTAAGCATAAAATAAAACTGTTTACGTTATACTATGACTATTTGTGGTGGATTTTCGAAGTATGCATCCATGCATGATCTTTTAGGGTAGATCAAAACCCCTTGGGCAGTAAATGAGTAGAGGTTTCCACGTTTCTTTTGTCTTTTCAATTGATGAAAAGGTCAGTTATCGTCACTTATATTGATAGTTATTGTATCAATGGCATTTACGAATGAAATAAAATTGAACGCTGTTGTGCCATGAAATGAAATAGCTTTGGCATGTTCACATTCAATCTCGATAGAAATTGCAATCTTTTAACTATTCCAATTATTAAGTTACTGTAGTTGATACTAGTAAGCCTATTACTGGCCAAAAAGCTGTTATAATGACCAGTGGCAAAAAACATACGTTTCATAGATGCTATTTGTGGTGTAGTTGCGCACAATGCTTAATGGTGTCTAGCAAAATATTCAAACTTGGCGTGATGTTAACTCATGACAAAACAATCCAATGACGAGATGCTATACCGACACTGATCAAATGTATAGCACCGTGGTGTAGTGGTTAAAGATCCACCCACTTATGTTGGAGACCCAGGTTTGAATCTAGTGAGGGCAACAACATTCATCACTTTGCATTGCAGGCCGACTGAACTAGGTTTGCTTGGTTCCTTTTCTGCTTTAGATGCAACAATAAAATCCTCATTACGGGTGCATAAACACCTAATACCTAAGAATTGACTGTATGGCGAGCCTCGCTTTTACCTGGCTGGATGGTGGCTAGATGCATGCAATACACTTTTATTGTCAATAGGTTTTACATAGAGAGTGGTGTATAGCAGGAAATTAATTTTGTTACAGAAACATTCTAAGCTAAAGGTGATCCAGTCAACAAGTCTATTCGTGTAATGATGAAAATAATCTAGTTGTGTTCTGGTGCCATGCCAGATAATAAAGATATCATCAATGTAATGTTCTTAATGTTTGTTTTATAAAGTGATCACATTCTCAATCTTAGACAGGATTGACCTCTTGAATTTCTGCTGGAAGGGTGTTGCGAAGCCACCAATTTATCAGATCGTCTTGGGACTGTGTTGATCTGAATAGTTATTGTAACACCAGCTCCTGATATTACAATAACTACTGCACATGTTGATGAACATCACAAGAGGTCCTCTCACCATCCATGTCCTTTGACTACTCCTTCATTCCCTCTACCTGTAAACACAACAGACTCACAGCCTCTTACATCTGAACATAACTCACCCCAGATCACAATCACCAGAATTCTACACACCTGTTCCTCATCTAAACTCCCTATATATAGTCGATATCTGCCACTTCCTCTTTATGAGGTATTATTTGTTGTAGACTTTACCAAGCCTGTGATCTTGATAACCATTTGACTCTCTATTTCTGTACTGTTTCTATACTGTTTTCCCTTACTGTTGTTTGTCTTCCCCATTCTGCTCAACTCCCATCTGTACCTTCACTAGAAACCTCTGTTCTGACCAGCCTGATTGTCCTGGGGATTACCTCTTTGCCTGCCGATTCCAGTACCTAGCCCGGCCTGATTGACCACCTGTTACTGAAACCAGCCTGATTGACCACCCTTTACTGAACCTAGCTTGACTGACCACCCGTTACTGAACCTAGCCTGACTGACCATGCGTTACAGAACCTAACCTGACTGACCACCCGTTACTGAACCTGATTGACCACCCGTTACTGAACCTAGACTGACTGACCACCCGTTACTGAACCTAGCCTGACTGACCACCCGTTACTGAACGTAGCATGACTGACCACCCTTTACTGAACCTAGCCTGACTAATTACTTGTTACTGAACCTAGCATGACTGACCACCCGCTACTGAACCTAGTCTGCTTGTTCTTTTCTGTGCTGCCTTTGCCTGTGACCCTTGCAGGTTAAATAAACATTGCCCTTTCACGAATGGAATTATAATAATCTGTCAGGTCATATTCATTACATTGAGATTCAAATGTATTCTTAATAAGTAGATACATTTTCCCTTTAAACCAAGATGACTCAATCAAATGGAAACCATCTTTATATAACTGCATTCAATGTGCACGAGGTTGCCATCTAGCACTGATTAAATAGTGAAAGAGCCTTATCACAGTAACTATACATTTAACAGTTTTTATGCTAGCTGTTACTGTTGACTGTCAGTTATTGAATCAATGCTAGTAATCATTGGCTTGCAAAACAACCTCTAATATTTTGACTTTTAAAACTAATACTTAAAGAATGATATCCATAAAATGTAGTTTTATACAATCCATAAAATGTAGTTTTTTACAATCCATAAAATGTAGTTTTATACAATCCATAAAATGTAGTTTTATACAATCCATAAAATGTAGTTTTATACAATCCATAAAATGTAGTTTTATACAGAGCGCTATCTCTTACGCTGTAGTCAGAGGTGTGCCGTCCACCCATCTCCATGTCCCCTCAGTCTCACGGTCAGTCAGACCGATCCAAGAACATATGTTTAATGTGATGAGGAATTTCTATCAGAGAAAGATTATTATGTTGACAATAGCACCAAAATAACCATATAAATCCATAAATCCCTTATGGATTCCCCTTTCACCTTTTCCTCTTGTTTATGATGACTAGCTGTGCCCCTCTCTTCAGACAGTCCTGGTTGGCATCTTCCCAGTTATTTTCCTCCATGGAGATGTAATAGAGGCGGTTACCAAACATTTTCCATCAATGTATAATATGTTTATTCAGTTTTCAGTTTCAGTTTTGCAAGTCAATATGAATGCCATTTTGATTATGTTTTGATATGATTAAAATGAAAACCAGTTCAATTCACTTACCCAATAACCTCTGGAAGATGTCTCTGTCTCTCTGTAGTTTGTCTCTCTCTTCAGTCTGTGTTTTGTAACTAGCCTGTAGCTGGTCTCTCTCTTTTGTCAGGTTGTTGTAACTAGTCTGTAGCTGGTCTCTCTATTCAGTCAGGTTCTTGTTGCTGATCTGTAGTTTGTTTCTTTCTGTCAAGTATTGACGGCCAATGATGCCATCTGTAATAATAAAGTTACAATGGATATAAAAAGTCTACAAAGCCCCTAAAATGCCCTAAAGAAATGTGTGATGTAAAAGACTGAGACAAAGATAAACCATGTCAGAACATTCTCCACTTTTAATGTGACAAACTGAAATCTTCGAGTGGGAAAAATGAAAAATAAAAACATTACCGGCACCTCAGGAGAGGGAGGGAAACAGTGCCCTACCAACGCTGTTTACAGTAGAAGTGGGCAGCTGTTGACCTCAACTGAGGATGTCGTCGGGCGGTGGAAGGAGTACTTTGAGGATCTCCTCAATCCCGCCGTCACGTCTTCCATTGAGGAAGCAGAGGATGAGGGCTCAGAGGTGGACTCGTCCATCACCCGGGCTGAAGTCACAGAGGTGGTTAAGAAACTCCTCGGTGGCAAGGCACCGTTGGTGGATGAGATCCGCCCTGAGTACCTCAAGTCTCTGGATGTTGTGGGGCTGTCTTGGCTGACACGCCTGTGCAACATCGCGTGGCAGTCGGGGACAGTGCCTCTGGGATGGCAGACCGGGGTGGTGGTCCCTCTTTTTAAGAAGGGGGACCGGAGGGTGTGTTCCAACTATAGGGGGATCACACTACTCAGCCTCCCCGGGAAAGTCTATGCCAGGGTTCTGGAGAGGAGAATATGGCCGATAGTAGAACCTCGGATTCAGGAGGAACAGTGTGGTTTTCGTCCAGGCCGTGGAACACTGGACCAGCTCTATACCCTCTACAGGGTGATGGAGGCTTCATGGGAGTTTGCCCAACCAATCCACGTGTGATTTGTGGATTTGGAGAAGGCTTTCGACTGTGTCCCTCGCGGCATCCTGTGGAGGGTGCTTCGGGAATATGGGGTCCTGGGTCCTTTGCTAAGGGCGGTCAGGTCCCTGTACAACCGAAGCAGGAGCTTGGTCCGCATTGCCGGCAGTAAGTCAGACTTGTTCCCTGTGCATGTTGGACTCCGGCAGGGCTGCCCTTTGTCACCGGTTCTGTTCGTAATTTTTATGGACTGAATTTCTAGGCGCAGCCAGGGGCCGGAGGGTGTCAGGTTTGGGGACCACACGATTTTGTCTCTGCTCTTTGCGGATGATGTTGTCGTGTTGGCCCCTTCAAGCCAGGACCTTCAGCATCCACTTGGATGGTTTGCAGCCGAGTGTGAAGCGGTCGGGATGAAAATCAGTACCTCCAAATCCGAGGCCATGGTCCTCAGTCGGAAAAGGGTGGCTTACCCACTTCAGGTTGGTGGAGAGTGCCTGCCTCAAGTGGATGAGTTTAAGTATCTAGGGGTCCTGTTCACAAGTGAGGGAAGGATGGAGCGGGAGATTGACAGACGGATCGGTGCAGCTTTTGCAGTAATGCGGTCGATGTATCGGTCTGTCGTGGTGAAGAAAGAGCTGAGCCATAAGGCGAAGCTCTCGATTTACCGGTCAATCTACGTTCCTACTCTCACCTGTGGTCATGAGCTTTGGGTCATGACCGAAAGGACAAGATCCTGGATACAGGCGGCCGAAATGAGCTTTCTCAGGGTGGCTGGGCGATCCCTTAGAGATAGGGTGAGAAGCTCGGTCATCCGGGAGGAGCTCAGAGTAGAGCCGCTGCTCCTCCACATCGAGAGGGGTCAGCTGAGGTGGCTTGGGCATCTATTTCGGATGCCTCCGGAACGCCTTCCTGGGAAGGTGTTCCGGTCCCGTCCCACCGGGAGGAGACCCCGGGGAAGACCTAGGACACGCTGGAGGGACTATGTCTCCCTGCTGGCCTGGGAACGCCTCGGTGTCCCCCCGGAAGAGCTGGAGGAAGTGTCTGGGGAGAGGGAAGTCTGGGCATCCCTGCCTAGACTGCTGCCCCCGCGACCCGGCCCCGGATAAGCGGAAGATGATGGATGGATTGAAAAACATTACAATAACCTGGTTGCATAAGTGTGCACACCCCGTAATAACTTGGGATGCAGGATGTGTTCAGAATTTACCAATATCATTCAAACTCATGTTAAATAGAAGTCATAACACACCTGCCGCCATTTAAAGTGACTCTTAATTAATCACAAATAAAGTTCAGCTGTTCTAGTCGGATTTTCGTGACATTTTCTTAGTTGGATCTCAGAGCAAAAGCCATGGTCCGCAGAGAGCTTCCAAAGCATCAGAGGGATCTTATTGTTGAAAGATATCAGTAAGGAGAGGGGTACAAAGAATTTCCAAAGCATTAGATATACCATGGAACACAGTGAAGACAGTCATCATCAAGTGGAGAAAATATGGCACAACAGAGACATTACCAAGAACTGGACGTCCCTCCTAAATTGATGAACAGACGAGAAGAAAACAGGTCAGGGAGGCTTCCAAGAGGCCTATTGCAACATTAAAGGAACTGCAGGAATTTTTCACAAGTACTGGCTGTGTGCTACATGTGACAACAATCTCCTGTATTCTTCATATGGATTGTCTATGGGTTAAACCTTTTGGCCATGATTACAAAAGGTATGTTTGGCGCAAAAACAACACTGCACATTACCCAAAGAACACCATACCCACAGTGAATCATGGTTTTGGCAGCATCATTCTTAGGGGGTGGGAATGGTGAACAGTTCCAAACACCAGGCAATTTTGTCACCAAACTTTCAGGCGTCCGTTAGAAAGCTGAAGGTGAAGAGGAAGTTTACCTTTCAGCACGACAGCGGCCCAAAGCACACATCCAAGTCCACAAAAGCATGGCTTCACCTGATGAAGTTTAATGTTTTGGAATGGCCCAGCTAGAGCCCATACCTGAATCCAATTGGAAATCTGTGGGGTGATCTGAAGAGGGCTGTGCACAGATGTCCTCACAATCTGACAGATTTTGAGCGCTTTTGCAAAAAAGAGTGGGCAAATATTGCCACGTCAAGATGTCCCATGCTAATAGAATCCTACCCAAAAAGACTGAGTGCTGTAATAAAATCAAAAGGTGCTAGTATTACTTTAAGGGTATGCACACTTATGCAACCAGGTTATTGTGACTATTGAATTTGTATTTTTCCGCTCAAAGATTTCAGTTTGTTTTTCAATTGAGTTGTTAACGTTATAGGTCACATTAAAGTTGGAAAAAGTTCTGACATGATTTATCTTTGTCTCATTCTTTCACATCCCAAGAACCTCGCATTTTAACAGGGGGGTGTAGACTTTTTATATTCACTGTATATTACATGGATTCTATCGTTTTGTCTACACATAGTATACCAACATTATTTCCTCTGCTAATTTGATGATGTCCAATTTGAAATTATGATTCAGGGGTTGTTGAGATTTTACTGTTTCGTCCAAGCACTCTCTTTTTGATATTATGATAATGAACAATGTTTATTAAAGGTGTGAACTACGGCAGTCTGATTTTGAACTTACTGTCTTTTAATGACTGCGTAGCCCAACAAATCTAATAATTTGTTTAGCTTTACCAACAAAAGCATTTCTGGGGTTTTTTCAACAGGCAGAGAGCATCAGTCAAGAGGAAATGCAAGGAGTGGAACTTGATGGAGAATTTGTACTCTGTTCTATTGGTTTAGACTGCCTTGTTGAACTGCAATGTATTGCAGAATAAGCACAAATTGCCTGGATATGATCACGTGGAAGAACACTTGTTCTTTTTTAATCTTTACTTTGCTTAATTTACACAATGGACTCACTGGTCTTTTCATCTGGAAGACATTGCTTCTTCACTTTGTTGTACATTTGCTCAGTACAGCCTTCATACATGTCATCAACAGAGTTACAGGCCATGTCTAAGGGTCTGCAGACAGAGATGCACTAGTCTAAAGATCTCAGACCCGGGAAACTAATAACCTGCAACCATCCCTCCCACACTGTCACACAGCAGACAAACCTTTCGCTTCTTCTGTAAATATTGTTACTTGTTGCTATCGGGCCTCAAAGTAATTTCCAAGCCATTAATTAAAGTGCTTTCTTGGTATCAAGTTAAATGTACTCTACTACTAAGAGGAAAGAGGTAAACATTAAACATGTAAATTACAGGATAACTCTGATGCGATTATTAAAACCTCAGGTTCTCATTGTCGAAATCTGTGTTACACAAATATATTTTATCTTATTATAAATTGGGGAACAACATGTTTTTCTTAAGGGGTCATGGAATTAATAATACAGGTTTGTAACAGATGAGATGGTTAGTTTCAGAGGCTTATTTGGGTAGAGAAATGTCCACTCTCCCGTCAAGTTCAACATTGATAAAATCTGAACTTCTGCATCGAAACTGGCTTTACTTTTCAGCTGTTTTGAAACAGCACTGTGCTGTTATCTTGAGTACATTTACAGATGTGAGGAAGTGCATTGTTTATGAAAAATATAATTCAGTTTAACGTAGAACTTAACCATGGATACAATGCTTGTTTTGGCACAATTTCAGGAGAACATATGGAGGAGACATAAATTAAATATAATTATAAATGGAACACTTTAGTGCATCAGCACGATTGATGCATGAGGCCCCGGGTGGGTGTGAACTCCACAGCACAGACCTCTGTCTCCAAACCTCCAGCTGTACCTGAATTTAACACTATGTCCACCAGAGCACCCCCTTTGACTCAGTCCCTGTGTCTGAATGTCTGTGTGATGCTTTCTCTTGTCCTGTGGTTTGGAGCAGAGATCTGGAGTTCGATATTGACAATAGATACTGGGATATGTGTGTGTGGGATTCTGTAAAGGGAGATGGATGAAAATATGTGTGTTTCTTCAAATTACACTGCATGATAAGCGCCCTTTTTTCTCTCCATTGCTCCATATTTGTGAAACTGAACCTACTGAGATCTGAAGTTTTTCTTAAAAGTTGGTGAACTTTCCCTTTAAATCAAGATGACCGCCAGAGTTTCCTTTGGGATAACTGTACACACTTCAGTCAAAAACAAGCGATAGGTAAATGGATTTCTATGAGTCCGTATTCATAAGAAATATGGCCAATTTGATCATCTCCATTATGTTAAATTTTTTGTGTACAGCCTTTATGCATTCTGATTGTACTGTATATAACAAGTTATTGTTATTCATTGACTGTTTCACAAATCCAGTTACGTTTACTGGTACATGAAACATCATGCCATTGCTTTACAGTATCATTATACCAATTCACAATCTCAGCACAGTCCTCCTATCCATGGATGCCACCACCATTATCTGGCTGTGGTGGTCCCCAGTACCTGTAGTGGGAACAACACAGAGAACCAGAGAGTCAGACACTGGTAGAAAAGAAAACCTACTGTAAATCCAATATGCAGTTTATTTACCTCACAAAAGTCAAACCATCTTTATCTGTATTCAGTGTGAAGGAAGTTGCCATGCAAAATTTATGACATTTTGAAATAGCTGATTTTGTACATTTGTCCACGGACAAAGAAATTATATGTCTATTATTTCAATGGTTGGTTTATTTGAACAGTGAGAGACAGAATAACAACAACAAAATGTTAGGGGTGTACTCACTTTTGTGAGATACTGTACGTTTAAACTTTGTAAATCTAGATATAAATTTTGCTAACTTTTTTTATTACATCAAACATAATGTATAGTTATAGGGGAAACGAGTATAGAATAGTAATGATACTTTTGATATTTTGACTAAATGCAGTTAAGTGAACTTTTTTAATCTACTGCTTTAAACACAACACAGTTTATCCAAAGTGCTTCACAGAGAAATGGTAAACAGAGATGAGAAAAGCACATCATTACACATGCACTAATATGGCATGCACTCAAATGACAACTGTGCACCCCTCTCGCCGATCAAATTTGAGTCTGTTTGAGTGGGTATTCTGCTGCTGGGTTATTCGGTCAGACTTACAGAACACAATTCATGGTAAGTGAATCAGATTTTATGGTGTAAATTCATTAGAGATACACATGAACACAGTTTTCTAAAAGCTGTTGTCATCTGTCATGCTTTATAAATGGAGACGGAGGCAGGTGCAGAAGTTTGAGTTTCCTTTTCATGTTCAGGAGTACAGGAGTACACAAGATATGACAGGCAGACAAGCACAATGACCAACAGCGACAGGGAGAAAATGGCTGAACTAAATACAGAAACAAACGAGAAGAACAGAAACAGGTGGGGGCTAAACACAGGTGAAATTAATATACCGATTAAATGAAACAAGAACCGCAAAGACCATACAAGGACAAGACAAAGACAAACAGAAAACACGAAGTGGAATGGTCCCCTCAGGCAGGGACCGTTACATCATCTTGTTATTGAAAATTTCAATGTGATTCTCTATTTGTATCTAGCTTGCAACTATCTAACTGGCCAAGCTAGCCTAGCTTGGAAAAAATGTGGCTAACTAATGACAAGTTACTGACATACTTTTCTAAAGTCTCTCACTCTGCCAGTAATAACTCTGTGTTTTATGGCAGCTACAAAAAAATTACACCGTGACACAGCTTGACTACTATTTTCATATCTTCTATTTGTGTCCCAAAAGCGAGTTGGAGGCCAGGAGTGGAGGTCCAACCTACAGTGAGGAGAACAAGTGTTTGATACACTGCCGATTTTGCAGCTTTTCCCACTTACAAAGCGTGTAGAAGTCTGTCATTTTCATCATAGGTACTCTTCAACTGTGAGTGAAAGAATCTAAAACAAAAATCCTGAAAATCACATTGTATGATTTTTAAATAATTGATTTGCATATCTGGAAAATAATTGCGATATAATGTTTTATTAAATTAGAGATATATATATTTTTTATAATATTTTTTTATCAAATCAATGCATTTAAAGTTGTCCAGCGTAATATTGATTTTGAACTTTGAATTAAGTTTCTATGACCATCTCTGAAAAAATATCAACTGCATCCATTTACCACAATTTTCAATCATGAACGATTTGTAATCAGTGACGAAGGCAATGAAAGTCTTTTTGATTTCTGTTGAATCTGAATATAAAACCATCTATACCTCGGTGTCAAACGCAGGTAAAACTTGATACTGTTCAGACAGAATTGTCCACACTTGCAAACAGGCCAGCTGACAGGCTCTGCAACAGAAATGACCGAAATCTAAAACCATAGATTTGTAAATAATGTTGATTACTGTCATGAAATTTTAGCTAAGGCATTTTATGCGTCAATGAGGTAGGATGATTGACCATGTAACAAAAGTATGCAGAATAGCTCTTGGTCTTTCTCTCTCTCCCTCTCTCTCTCTGTCTTGCCATTTTCTCTCTCTCTACAGTAGACTTTGTGTTTAAGGCCTTTTAGGCCATGCATATGTTCTCTGTCTCCCTTTTTTATCCATGTTGGGATAAATGCTAGTAGATAATGTATAGGGTATAATATGTTAGAATGGTGATTTATGGCCCTGGAGGGCGGGACTTCCATATTGATGTGACAGGTGGGTGGGACATCCGGTTTGTAGGGTGGGACCATAGACATCATATATAAAGGCTAGATACCTTGTCCGCGCTTTTGGCCAATGGAGGTCAACGTCAGCACATGGCGGCCATCTTGCCACAGGCCGCTCGCTCACTTGTAACATTGTGTTTTATGGTGCATGTACTTTTTAAATAACCATAACTTTCACATTTTTCTACCGATTTTCAAACGGTTTGGTTTTTTATAAACGTCAGAGATGAAGTTATGCATACATATGAACCATTTTAAACATGGACTTCCATATGAAAATATCCTTGAACAGAACCAGATAGGTGTAATGAATATACAAACACAAGGTATTTATGTTAAATCAATAAATAGGCTACAGAATGGCCACAAGAAATATACACTTTTGTACTATTATAATACAATTATGAAATAATTGTAATTACTACATGTTTTTTCTTTCTGCCGGATACCAAGCATCTCTGAACTGACCACATTTCAGCCCTCTAGGTCACTTGATATTACTTTAGAAACACAACTGAGCCCTAGCACCAGGTCTTGTGAAGCTGTGTGCAAAAGCAGATCAATATAGAATGAAATTGAGTACTTTAGGCCATTATTTGCCAAGGTATGGTCATGCGTATAGTAAAATGCCCTATGGGAACTCCCCATAGGAATTTGTCAGACAAAATGCTGACAATAAAATGCTTACTGTGTGGCAACCTCTTTGTGTAGAAGCATAATGAAATGAAAGGTAACACTGATGTTACTTGTAGACCATTTGGATTGTATGCCAGGGGTTCTGATATAGAATGACTACAAAAAAATATGGTCTCTATTTTTAAACTATTATAAAAGTGACATTTATTTGCACACACAAAAAACAAATAGGTACATGAATCCCCTTTACAAATATCCAAAAAAGAATTGCTGTAGAGAGAACTACACTACTGTTGAAGTAAAAGAGGACAGTACCTTGAAAACACATACCTTGGGCTAATGCCCTTTGAGAAGGACAGTTTTATTAGGTTTCTGTTGCATGTTGTTGCTCTGTAAGCTGAGGATTATAATTCTGGCGATGTGGTGCAGCCAAAAACAGGGACAGAATTACTTTTAACAGCCTATAGTTGTGGCTGTCTATCCCAACACAAACATCCTCTGAACCGATCCTTTTTCAGACAATGTAAACAACCTCAAGCAGTTTGATGGGCTGTGATCATCTGGTATGGCCTGATGACTGCTAAATGACCCACTGTGCTGCCCTGACGACCCTCACGGTTCCCTCTGATGGAATCACCACACCTCCATTGTTTTTTAAAGTCAGCAGGTGGTAGCTCTGGTCCTTGATAGCAGATGCAGCATCTGTCACCAGACTGGCACAGCAGACATCACACAACCGCTTCTTCAGAGCCTGTCGCACAACAGATCCTGGAATTTGAGTTAGTAATATCATAACTTATAACAATAATCATTAATAAGCATGGGGAAATTAAGGGAACACTTCTCTTTTTGGACAATCGTGAGATTGTTTTTCCCCAGATTGTGACTATTGGCACTTTTGGTTATAGGGAAAAATCTACTTTCAGTTAGCCTTCACCTGAAATGTACATGAGAGCGTTGTCCACAAGACCATCGAAGTGGACGGGATGGTAGCTGTGATCATGTACTAGGGCAGGAATTTTAGCAAACGGGGATGGAAGATCTTCTCCTCCTGCTGCAGAGGACACATCTACAGCTGACAGGCTTGTAGAGGTGTCGATGACAGCTGGTAGGGACTCTGTGTCACCCTGTGCCGTCACATTGCCTCTGCATGGTTTAACAACCCCACACTGGGCCATCATAGACGCTTTAAAATGTTTTATGCTTAAAACATTTTTACAAAAAGACAAATTAGAACTAGCCACCCCTGAATGATCTTTCCACATAAAATAGGTTGAATGACATTATCATAAAATTCAGACTGTATCAGTGATGATAAGTTCTGCAAACAAATAGGAAAACACAGGCATTTTTCTAAATGGTTTGTTTTAGGGTGTATGGCTTCAGAAACATGTCACCAAAAGTAAAAAAAAAAAACATATGGACCGACAAACTGAAAACAATACAAGCATTTGCTGACATTGTGTCACTTAGTGTTGCAGCTGGTAAATATAAATTATGAACCCTACCAGATGCTCTGATGGAGTTGAAGAGAAGCTCCAAGTGGTCCTGGTTGAACCTGTAGGTCAAGACATATTGCTGTCCTTCAAGCAGCACAGGAACCAACCGGATTGAAAAGCATGTGCAACTTTGCTGGTTAGCAGCTAAACTGTAACGTTAGCTGCCATAGGTCTCACTCAAAGCTTATTGTTATTTGCCAGCAAATAACTACAACCACATCCACAAATATTGTAATTTAGACAAAATATTAGTTGTCATAAAATCGTTATTGGTGTCAGTAAAACCTCTATAATCGAACAGCTCGTTTGTGATATCTGCCTTGATAACTTGCGCAAGTAGCCGTGATCCAACTATGCTGCACGATTTAGACATTTTTAGAAAAGAAAAGCTGCAATTTCAAAATTTTCAAGCATTCAGAATTATAGCCACCTTAATAACGTTTGTAAGAAACCAAACCGTTTGTAAATCCGTCAAGGTTTCACATCCGATGCATGAGATAACAATTATTTGTGTTAGTGCTGATCACTCACCTTACATCAGGTACCACAGAGCCCGCCAGGCAGCCTGCCTGTGACAAGATGGCAACCGGTGATGCCGGAAGTGACTGCGCCATGAGACATCTAGCCTTTATATATGATGTCTATGGGTGGGACTACCGTTGTGACATATGTTAGGGTGGGACTTCCTGTATGACGTGTGTACGGGCGGGACTTCAGGAGTGACGTATGCATGTCCGGTGACTTTGTGATTTATGATTACATTGATGTGTCCGTGTTTGATGTTTTACAACGTCTGATGATCAAAACAGACTAGTGTTATAACAGATGGCTTGTGTTTGATTATTAACAAATAGCCCTTAAGGTTCTGGAATGTTAAATTCCCAGGCAATAAATAAGTGTTGTGTCAGCGGTAAGCTGTTTGATGTTCAACAAATAGTGTTCGTCAGATCTAAAAACCCCCGGTGTTTAATCTTCTGACAAGTGGTGCCACAAATGGCCTACAACCAGTGGTTGTTAACCTTTCATGTTTTATGGGTTGATTGGGCGTGGTCTGCATATTTAAATCATTCAGTCTTGCCTGAGCAAACGTACCTACACAATACAAAACATGAAGGATTGTGTGGCGATCAATGTTTTGGGTGAAACACCTGTGAAAGCTAACATCTTAAACACAGCTCAGCGATTTGGTAAGAAATTACAGATGGACTGCAGAGATGCAATCAACATGCCAGTCCCGAAGAAACCGATGCAGAGTTTAACCCGAATCCATCAACTACACCAGGATATGTTGGCACAGGAATGGGGTTTGGAAGATGGTTGGATCGTTGGATACATTTTCAACCCAGAGCTACCGGAGGTGGCATTTTATGAATTACCCGAAGGCGATGTGTTTAAGGCTGGTGTGACCGATCAAATGGTTTTTAATGCCGGATTATGGGCCACCTTTCGAAAAGTGTTTTATTTGGGGCCAAAACAAGGCCCACATAAAACAGTAGATGTACTGTTTAAAGTTGTCGAGGGGCTGAAAGAGTATGACTCTGTCAGCGGGGTAGATTGTGACTGCGGACGGATCGACTGACGTAAGACCCTGAAGCCCCGCCTTAAGCTAACACCAACCTCAACACAGCATAAAAACAGACAGACCGCTTGAGACTATCAAGCAGTCGGAAGAATTTACGAAACATGTCTTAAGAATACAACCAAGCGGTGACTGAAGAACCCAAGGCTGAGGACTGGCTGTGTAACACCTGGAATGACAGCGCTGAAGCCTTCTACGGTACCCCTGACCCCGACAGCACTATTCCACAGGCATACCCAGCAAGAAACTACCACTGGATTGACTGGATTGGTGAACAGCTAGGTCCTCTTAATCTGTCATACATTTCAAATGCTAACAAGAGTTAACACAAAATGGACAAACACCTTGCACCAAAAGTTTTAAAGATCATCAAAGCAACAATGGGTATGATTCTGGAAAACGTTGTTGGGGCAATTCTACACAAAGCATGCATCGGATGTGAAGTGCACCACCCGAGCCAGACAAGACATTCATGTCTCGACCGCCTGAGTATTTTCTTGAGGCTCATTGTGATGACATTGTGGCGACAGTTTTAACACCGCGACTGAAACATGAGTTGGTCAAGGCTTTGAACGCATTGGGTTATCACGCTCCGATGACTGATGTTCACGAGGACGCTGAGAACTTTCTGCATGAGCTCAAGTTGGAGCCGAACATCACACAGAGACTGAGTGAGAACAGGGATGAATACATGGACTTTAATGAGGATGCTGTTTATGAGGATGCTGTTTGCGTCCTCATACTTTAATGAGGATGCTGTTTGCGACGCAGCGGGGTCATGGTGTGATGACAGCAAAGAGTCTGTTGTCTAAGGCCAGGGTAACTTCAGTTCTCATGTTAACATGTATATAAACAAAGACTATGAGAAATCTGAATGTTTGTGTAACTTTCCTGAATATCTTGGTTGTGTAATTTTTGAAAACTCGAATAAAACGATGTTAAACATATATTAATTCTCATTATTGCTCGAACACTCTACAATGTCTGAACAGGTTATGAAAAGTATTTACTATGACCCGGCAAACCCTGGTGCTTATGTGGGTAGAGAGGGTTTGAAAAGAGCATACTCAAAAATGGTGAGGCCGATGACTGGCTGCTAGCCCAGGATGCATACACGCTACACAGGCCTGTAGCTATACATTTTAAAAGAAATAGAGTTATTGTTCATGATATAAATTCACAATTTCAGCTGAATTTGGTTGACATGAGTGCTTACAGTGTGGAAAACGATAACATGAAATGTATGTTAACATGCATAGGTGTATTAAGCAAATATGCATGGATTTGCGTGCTGAGAAATAAAAGTGCTATCGAGGTACAGCGAGAATTTGAAGACATATTAATAAAAGGAAGAACACCAGGAAGTCCAAACGGACAAGGGGAAGGAGTTTTAATTCACATTTTGAAATGTTAATGAAGAAGTACAACATAAAACATTTTGCTACAGGAAATGATGTCAAAGCGAGTATCGTTGAGAGATTTAATAAAACAATTAAATCACGAATGTGGCGGTATCTCACAGCTGCCAACACTCATCGCTATGTTGTGGTTATTCAAGATTTAGTTCACGCATACAACCATAGCTACCATCGGTCTATGAAGATGAAGCCTGCTGACGTTTGTGAAGAAAATGTTACATTAGTTCTCAAGAACCTGTATGGTACAACATTAAATGGTAAGAAATGGTAATACAAGCAACAAGTTCCAGGTTGGGGATACTGTGTGTGTAACCGGTGTAGTAGGTGTGTGAAATAAGGAGCCAACGCAGGGAGGTAGTTTCAATAGCAATAGTTATATTAACAAAAGGGCACGCGTAACTCTCAGGCGCAAAACAAGCGTGCAGACAGCTCAATACAAACGTACACCGCACATAGAACAATACCACACAAAGACAGCCAGAAACACAGGAACTTATATAAGCGATCTAATGAGGGAATGGACACCAGGTGTGTGCAATAACAAGACAGGACAGTGCCGTGGGAGGAGGAGCGGCGTGGCTAGAAGGCCGGCGATGACGCGCGCCGAACACCATGTCGGGAGGGGTGGCGCGCGTCCTCCATGCGCGTCCTCGTTACAGTGTGAGACTCTCAAAGCTGAGAGGTGCGTTTACAAAAGGCTATGAAAAAGGGTACACAGATGAATATTTTACAATAACAGAATGCATTCCTCTGGTACCTCCTGCATATAGAATAAAAGATTATGATGTTGATGTGATAGTTGGGACCTTTTATGAACAGGAATTGCTGAAAATAATCGTAGCTAAGGATAAAACTTTTAAAGTGGAAGTGGAAGCATGAATGAGTTTTGAATGAGAAAATACTGAAAGGGAAGAAAATAAGTCTTGTGAAATGGCTTGGTTGGCCTATGAAATTCAACAGCTGGATACCATCGGAACAAGTGCTTGACCTAAAAACTGGATAAAACTCCAGGATTTTCAGAATCATGTCATTTACATTGACTGCGATCAGCATGGGTGACGGTGGTTTCTACATAACGCTGCCCAGTAACTCATCAAGATATGTCTATCCAAGCAATACGAGTTCGTGCTATACCACAAAATTTGCCAAAGGTATAGATTTGAAAGGTGATTGGGAAGTATCTTTGATAGAGTTCCAATACCCGCATACGTGGAAGACTTTTACATGGGGTGTAAACATTTGAACTACATGACTTGAATAATGACAAAACTTGGAAATATGAACTCAACACTGGTTATTACTGCAGCATATTAAAACTAGTGACAGAGATCAACAGTTATATAAAACCACATGGTGTATGGGCGGGATATGACTAATTTAAAAATAGAATGTTTCTAAAAGGTGAGCCCCAGTTTAGTTTGAAATTTAGTGCAAAACTAGGACAGATACTGGGCTTAAAACCAGGCGAGCGGTGGTACGCCCCATGGTACGGACCATTCCCCACAGATATTATGGCCGGGTTTAACACCCTATACATTTACACAGATATAATTGATTATCAACGTGTTGGTGACAGTCATGTCCCACTGCTGCGAACTGTACATATTGCAGGGAAAAATAACGAAGTTCTCACAGTGACGTACGACAAGCCACACTACAAACCTCTTAGTAAGAGTCAATTTGATGAGATCTGTATTGAAGTAAAATCTGATCAAAACCAGCTGGTTTCATTTGTAGTGGGGAAGGTGATTGCAAAATTACACTTCAGACCCGTCAAACAGTGTTTTAGAATTTAAGAAGCAGCCTCTCTACGAAATTATCCTCGAAGGTATGTTGAATACTACATAACACAGGCCAGTAACGGTTTACCGGGGCATCATGGTAGTGCTGCAATGTATGGGGCTGGTCTAGGGGGCCTTTTCCCGAGGGCTTTTCTGGATGTCAATACCTTTGTTGAAGCGTGGGTTCTGTTGTGGAAATGTCTTTATACAATGTATTCTCACTGAGTAAAGGACTGAGTCCCACTGTTTAGATAGGTAGAGGAATGTGGGGGATCTGGTATTTGCATATGGGGCATCTATTGTCTGTCCAGATGCAGATCAATGGGTTTTAGGACGGGATAGGAGAAGATACACAACAGGGGGAGTAAGGTCAGTTGGCCCCTTTGGGTAAACACAGCAGTAAACATTATGGCAGGAAGGATAAGGTGGGGGAATATAGCATTTGACTTGTGTGACAGAACAAAAGGGAATGTGTTTGATTGACATGAGACAGATGGCAGCATCTTACCACACCCCTTTTTCCTATGTGATATATATGGTTGAATGAGCTATATGGAGTTAGAGACTCCTCAGACGATTATGTGTGTGTGAACGGTTGACGCGTCTCTCATAATAGTCTCTGTGCATAATTATTAATAAAACGGTTATAATGTACAAAGAGAACTTTGTCTCTGTGTCCCTTACTCCGAGTGTCGATACATGGAATTACCATCACAGTTCTCAATAGCAAAACCACATCTGAAGAATGTGGCTAGGAATATAGTTGGCGATGTTGTCAACAGTGTTATGTCACGACAAACAAAACAGCAGGACGGTTCTGGATTGATGGTTATGACTCAAGGTGTTAGAAAGAGACCACCTGGTAGGAGGAGCCTACCCAAGAGTAAAAAACGCAAGAATGAGACAAAAACAAGAGCCGCGGTTAAAAGAGGACATACACCCGGAGGACACTCAAAGGGAACACGACAAAGCTGATTAAGAATATATTTTAGAGAGATGGCACTACTACACCGTATATGAGGCGAATGAATGAAAACAGAGTTGGATTTATTCACAGTTCCCTTCACACAGACATCTATTGAGAAAAATACATTCATTGAAATACCGACCCTATCAGCAATATCAGACACAGCCCCTACGTTGATCCAAACAATACTTTGTTGTACCTGCGTGTAAAAGTCACTAAACCGTGTTTTACAAGGATGCCGCAGGTCACATGGATGTTATGGTCCCTACAGGCGAGAACGATGGACTTAGGAAAAGGGCTACCTATTCAGCGGAAAGAAACAACATTTGAAATGATTGGCCCTGTTCATAGCGATATCATCTTTCAAGAGAAACTCATGTTAAACGGCGTTGATATAAAGGTTAGGATGGTGCGCGGTAAAGATGAGTTCTGCCTTATGGGGGTCAGGGGATGTGCGTTATCGTTTCTATATATTATCTGCGTCACTATTCGTGAAAAAGTGTCTGTTTCACCAGCTGTGTAACTTGGACACGCTCAAGCACTACTCTCAACCACTGCCAAGTACCCAATTGAAAGAGTGTGTATGAAGACATTTAGTTTACCAGCGGGGGGTCGCGTTTGCAACCGGGAAAACCTATTTTTAAGACCTCTACCAAAATTTATTGTCATAGGATTGGTGGACATTGACAGTTTTACAGGAAGTTACACAAAAAGTTTAATTTCAAACATAATAATTTGGGGTTTATGGCTATGTATGTAGACGGTCAGCAATTTCCTATCAAACTATTCCAACCAAATTACACAACGGGGTCAGCAGTGCGTGAATTTTACCAACTGGCCTTAGCTTCAGGAAAACACCTAAAGGACCAAGCCTTGACTATTAACAGGTCTGACTTCTTACAGGGTTATGCCCTTTATGCATTCAACTGCGCGCCGGATGAGGAATGTGGTCAGCACCTATCCTTGATCAAGTCAGGGAATGACCTTGAGATGAGGTTCAGACAACCACTACCCCACACAATTAATTTGGTTGTTTATTCAATCCTAGACTCCACTATCGGCGTGTCAAACCGGCGAAAAGTCATGGTTGACTACTATTAGAAAAGCGGTGTGGAAATGAATACAGCAGAGTTGACCAGTGTGGTGAACCAATTTTCATCTAGGACTCATTTCTATGGTGTGCTGGCATGCGACCAACCACCAAGCAGACCAGTCCGAGATGTTGCATCAATGATGATTGTTAATACACACCCAAGGAATCACCCCGGGGAGCACTGGCTGGCTATTTACATAACAGACGATGGCATTGGAAGGTTTTATAACAGTTTTGGAAACCCCCCAGATTTTACATATTTCCCAAGTCAATCAGTGCCTTTCTGCACACCTGTGAGAATGTGGAATGCAGTTCAAAACAAGTACAGGACTTGATTTCAACCACGTGTTGAAAACATTGTGTGTTCTTTCTCTATCTAATGACAAGAGGTCTGAGTTATACACACTGGGGAGTATTTGATACACCACCGATTTATTCTTCAACTGTGAGTAACGGAATCAAAAAAAAATAATCCAGAAAATCACATTGTATGATTTTTAAGTAATTTAGTTTTTATTTTACTGTAACTTGAATATATTTGACAAAATAACAAAACTTTTGTCATTGTCCAATTATTTCCGGACATAACTATATATGTATATACACACTGAACAAAATTATAAAAGCAACACTTTTGTTTTTGCCCTCATTTTTCACGAGCTGAACTCAAAGATCTAATGCTTTTTCAATGTACACAAAAGGCCTATTTCTCTCAAATATTGTTCACAAAACTGTCTAAATCTGTGTTAATGACCACTTCTCCTTTGCCAAGATAATCCATCCACCTCACAGATGTGGCATATCGAGATGCTGATTAAACAGCATGATTATTGCACAGATGTGCCTTAGACTGGCCGAAAACAAAAGGCCACTCTAAAATGTGCAGTTTCACCGTATTGGGGGGGTCCGAAAACCAGTCAGTATCTGGTGTGACCACCATTTGCCTCACGCAGTGCAACACATCTCCTTCGCGTAGAGTTGATCAGGTTGTTGATTGTGGCCTGTTGAATGTTGGTCCACTCCTCTTCAGTGGCTGTGCGAAGTTGCTGGATATTGGCAGGACCTGGACCTCGCTGTCGTATACGCTGATCCAGAGCATCCCAAACATGCTCAATGGGTGACATGTCCGGTGAGTATACTGGCAATGCAAGAACTGGGATGTTTTCAGCTTCCAGGATTCGATTCGCTATATACTGTTGAAGCCTGATATGGATTTATATGAGAAAGCTAAAAGATAATCTGACATTTTACAAAGATTTTTGACTGTTGTGAGACAGGGGGATATTGATACACTGACTTTAATTCTACCCGGGTCTGAGACTGGGACTTATGTAGTAAAGGTGACTGAGAATAAGCAAACTGTTGACCGAAATGTTGACCTTGTTGATGACATTTTGGATAATGTGCCTGCGAGGCGTAGGAACAATGTTGAATACAGTCTTAATACAATGCACAGGTCTAAAGATTTGACTTCATGGACTTCAAATGGTGAATTCCTTTTCAAAGGAGATATAGTCAATGGTTCGCACCTGTTTGATCTGGTTAAAAGTGTGACAGCAACTTTTATTCACAATCAAATTGGAGGAAGGGTTTAGGAATTAAAACTCTTATATGTAGCCCCCACATTAGGTGTGGCCAAATCAACAGTTTGGTTCATTCTTGAAAAAAATTATGTACTGGTGAGCACTGCAACACAAAAAGGCCTTGACACCAACGGAAGACAACAGTGGTGGATGATGGTAGGATCCTTTCCATGGTAAAGATAAATCTCTCCACATCATCCAGCCAAGTGAAGAACACTCCAGGAGGGAGGCATATCATTATCCAAGTCTACCATAAAGAGAATACTTCACAAGAGCAAAAACAGAGGTACAAACCATTCATAAGCCTCAAGAATATAAAGGTCACATTAGACTTTACCAAAAAACATCTAAAAAAGCCAGCCTAGTTCTGTAACAGCATTCTTTGGACAGATGAAACTAAGATCAACCTGTATCAGAATGATGGGAAGTAAAAAGTATGGAGAAGGCTTGGAAAGGCTCATGATCCTAAGCATACCACATCATCTATAAATCACAGTGGTGGCAGTGTGATGACATGGGAGTGCATGGCTTCCAATGGCACTGGGTCACTGGTGTTTATTGATGATGTGACAGAAGATGAAAAGCAGCCGGATGAATTCTAAAGTGTATAGGGATATGTTGTCTGCTCAGGATCAGACAAATTCAGCAAAGTTGATTGAAAGGCGCTTCACTTTTGCAGATTGATAATGAACCAAAACATACTGTGAAATAAACCCAGGACTTTTTCATGGCAAAGAAGAGGAAAATTTTGCAGTGGCCGAGTCAATCATCTGATCTCAACCAGATCAAGCATGCATTTCATTTGCTGAAGACAAAAACTGAAGACAGCTGCAGTAAAGGCCTGGCAAAGCAATGAAATGTCTGTCTGCTGTGTGGCTTTGTGGGAGGCATGGTTAGGGGTTAGTAGTGTCCTTTGTCTGTGTGTGAAGTTCATTAGTGGAGCATGAGAAAAGACAAGGTGGAAAAGGAAAGCAAAAAAAACAACACAGGGAAGGGGGGATGTTATCAGCATTGGGGATATCCTTGTGCCGCTCCATTTCATCAACAGCTTTGTTGGCGTGGGTGCCTCGGACTTGGCTAAAGATGAGGCAAAGAGAGCAAGCGTTTCCTCTGAAGTGTTGGCTCACATTGACTTGGTTAAGGGAGGGGGTGTAGAAGGAGCAGATCGGACAGGAGGAGGCCTGTTGTTCTCCTGACTCAGGAGGGGATGTTGTAGCGGTGGCACAGGGTCGTAAAGTGTTATAAAATACTAATTGCTCTCTATGACACAGTCTGATACACTTCTATCACAAATCCGGTTAAGATTTGTGTTACATTTCAAATGAAAAAGTACGATTGAAACGCGGGGGCGAGTTTCTATTGCTCTAAGGTTGCTGTAACACTGGGTAAAGATAGAAAAGGAAGACCATTGTTGCCCCAAATTTTGTTCTTTATTGATATGTACTGCAAAAAGATTTGAAACCTGTGGAGAGAAAGTAACCTTCAATAGGTGCACTTCCAAATCCATACCTTAAAAATATTCATTTGGAGCTGGTAAAGGAAAGCACAGTACCCTGTAGAAAAGTGGAAAATGAGGGTAAAAAAATCTAACATAACATAGCATAAAAAAATCTATTTTCAATACTTGCAAAAATTTTGCACATTCAGCTGTCATGCATCGAAGCACAAAAAGCTCTTTTATTGAAACATTATTTTTCCTATATAATAGGAATAGTTTTTTACTAATAAATTTGTGAAGCAAACACATTTTCTTAAGGCTGTCCTTGCACACATATTAAAGACCCCTACCCCAGCAGTTTATCCAATCAATGCCAGCATGACCATCAAATACAGTTACATTTATTTGTACATTCAAAGGGAAAATAGTAAAATGTGAATTTGTTCACTATGATGTGCTATCAAATTGTTGTCATATGTTACTTGAACCCTGTGTTTGTTCATCTGTGTTTGAGACCAGCCACAAATGGGGAACTTCTGTATATCTGGGAAACTTGTGGAAAAATCCTAGATTTTAAGGTGGAACATGTGTTTGTGTGTGAAACAGACAGACAGATAAACCTTCCATTGATGGCCACATAGTGAACGTGTGTGTTGTAAATCAAATTATCTTCCCGAGCACATACTCGTTGTGCCTTCTCTACGCAAGATAAGATGGACGGTGAGGAATAGTGTGAAGACTAATTTAGATGAATGGAGATTCTAAATGTCTAACTCCTCAAGGTCATCTCTCCTCTCCTTTTTGTCTCTTTCTTAAAACTCATATTTGATGAGAAAGACAGCGTTACTGGTCCTATCATAGAATGTCTTCTAACGTGAGTGTGTAGTCCAGTCACAATAACAATGATGTACCCAGGAAAAAATATTTGTTTCTCAAAGACTGATGTGGTTCACCACAAATGCAACATACATCCACATATTTATATGGGGTTTTATTTAGCAACCGTGTTGCACTGAAGGCATTATTCTCGTGAGCACCTGTATAAGCCACTCCAAAACAATGTTTTTGACTGATTTAGGAATTTTGAGGCATTAGCCCAAGCAATGAATTTGATTGTGTTGACATGTCTTGGGACAGTACTGTCAAAAACGTTTTTCCCATCTCTTTGCAACAAAAATCCTATAGGTATTCCCCAAGCCTAGCGACATTCTAGGCCTGGTTTAAGTGGCTACTATCCTAGGGACATGTTCTCCATTGTGTTTTTAAGAAAGAGCTGAAGTTTGTAGCTGAAGAAAGAATCAAAGAAAGACTAATTGAGCAAAAGCCCATGAGCAATTATTCATGGTGAACATTGGTTTACCAATAATTACTTATTTGCCTTAATTTTAAAATTGTAGATAATGTAATATACAGCTGTTTTACAATGTTCATAAGGCAGATAATTAAGGAATGTATTTTGAGATTGATATTAGCCTTTAATGCTCTTTCCTGTACAAAGTTATTTAGAAAGCACTTTTGAATTGCCAGATATATTCAACACCATTGTTGTTTGCTCCTTGGGTTTTAAGGCCGGGTGCTTTGTAAAAGCACTTTGTGACACCTGCTGATTTAAAAAGGGCTTTATAAGTAAATCTGATTGATTGCTAAATATATTTAAATGTATTAAATATAAATGTATTGAGACCGATGTTAATCCATGCACTTTGGGTCAAGTCCTGATGTTTTTAAATGTGCAAAATAAATAAAAGTGACTTGACTTTCCACCATGTTGGATATTGGTCACAGTTCTCTCACACAAACACACAGCTCACGCGCTCGTAGAGGGCGGGTCTTCTGCCTACAGGACTGGCAACTTTCGATATGGGTGAGCCACACTACTAAATGTTACCACATGTCTGAGTCTCCGTAACCAGTTCAACAATGACGTTGAATGACAGACAACAAGCCTGTCATTCTGAATTACTACTACTTACTATTCCTCATTGACTGTCCTCCGAAATGTGTTCTTTAACTGTATGAAATAGGAAACCTATGAGAAATACAATTTAACGATTTAATCATTTTATAAATGTTTTCATTTATTTTTAATACTAAGGCAAAAGTCTTTATGGTTAAACCAATGTTCACCACAATTAATCTTTTTTTGAATATTCATTCAGCCACAATCTTCAGCTCTTTCCTAACAAAATTGAGGATTGTAACCATTGACCTTTTCAAATAGGGTTGAGAAGGAGAGATCAAATGTGAAATTCAGGAAATATACACTTACAGACCACCTGATTATGTACACCTTACAAGTACCGGGTTGGGTCCCCTTTTGCCTCCAGAACTGCTTTAATTCTTCATGGTATTGATTCAACAAGGTTTCACATGTGAGTGTGGTGAAAGGGAAGGAACCAAGCGCAGGCAGAGTTGCAGTCAATGTCAAATCTTTACTTAAAAGTAACACCGAGCACTTAACACAAGAAAACAAACAAATGGGCTGGCTAAGCAGCAAACCGTAAAACACCACATGCGAAACACAACGAGACATGAACAACAATGATCGAGGGGAAACATTAAAACACAGACAAATGAGATGATAGGGACCTGGTGTGCATGATTAAAGATGTGACACAAAACAAGTCTGAAATGCGTTCGTGAGTGATGGGAACTGAAGTTGCACGGATCGGTGGTGCTGTTGCTCACCTTACTGTAACACAAGGTGCTGGAAACATTCCTTATAGATGTTTGACCATATTGACATTATAGCAGATTGGTTGGCTGCACAATGTATACAGCACATTTCAAATCGTATTCAGTGGTGGTCTTTTTTCAACCTTCTTGACCATGGCCATGTCTCTGAGCATTTGACATCTTGTACTTTTGGACACGCAAGGTAGGTTGCATTTCTGGCACTGGTGGATAATGGGTTCCTGGTAGCTTCATGTTTAATTCTTCTTTTGCAGTTAATTTGCGTTTTTTCTTCATTCACAGGATATTGTTTATTTAGTGGTTTATTTAACAAAAATGCATGTGTGCAAAAATGTGAACCCCTTCTTTTAATAGGTTGTGGCACCTCCATTAGCAGTGATAACTTGGAGTAAACATTTCCTATATAGCCACTAATCAGTATCTGACTGACAAAAATTCTGTTTTTGCCCACTTCTCCAGCAGAACTCTTGAGAGAGGTTATATTGGTTCCTGGCATGCACAGTCGGCTTCAAGTCCTACCACAGCATCTTGATCATGACATTAATTAGATTAAAGTCTGATTTGGCCAATCCAAAAAAACACATTTTATTTCTCCTAAAACTCTTTGGTAGATTTGCTTACATTTTTTGGGTTCTTGTTGGAATATTATGGGCTGAGCTTCAGTTCCATCTCTGATGGCCTCATTTAAATTAATGGGCTCTTCCAACTCAGAATTCATGGTTCCCTTAAACAGCTATTATCTGACACAAGAGAGACAAAATTATCAAGGGTTCAACCAGACCTGGCCTGCTGCTGAATACTGTTACAACTCAAGAACCTCAAGCTCTGAAAGCCAATTCGTAGCTAAAGGCTTTGGAAATCAATCCCTCTCATGTTGGTGCCTCAAGGTGTTTAAAATGACCTATGTGGATCTGAAAATATTAAACCCAAGTCTCAAGCGGGAAGTTGTTTACAAAATACAGAGTACTAATGTTGAACATAGTGACTTGAATTCCCAGATGGTTAGATACTCTAAGCAGGTTTAATAGAACCTTAAATCCTGTTTTTCTGCACTTAATTAAAATATGAGATGCATATTATATTGTCCTACCTGTCCTTGTCACCCCTACACATGCAGGACATTTTCAATAATACACTATTGGTTTGCAGAGGTTGCATTACTTTCAAACGGTCAGCTCTCTGCAGGATAGCCAGATTTTAGTGACTGTATACCGACAGACTCAAGAAAAAACCTTTGAAAATGTTTGTCATTAAAAATAGCCCAATTGTCCAGGAAACCTTCCCATCTGGCAACACTGCCTCTCTGATGAAAATGCTACCTAAATTCTTTGCTTACATCCTTTTCTTGTAGGTTGGAATGTGCAACGGTAAATAAAATCAATAAAGAAAAACATTAAGCATATTTTTTCTTTTTCTGTTCATTAGTATTTATTAAATAAGAACAACACAAATATTTGATGACATTCTTCTTATTATGCTGCTCGTTCAACCAGGAAATCTAGACCAGAATCATTGCCTGCTGGAGGGAATGCATTGTCCAGTCTTTTACCTTGATTCATCTCAAAAGCCCCCAAGCCACCACAAGTATCCGCTAGAGCACGATGAGGCAAGTCAACTATTTTCAATGAATAACCCAGTAAGATGACCCCTTGATGAAATCATTCTATATTTACTACATTATTATGCTGATTAGTGATTAGTATCACATCTACCTCTTCTGTTGCTTCAGGAGATGTTGAAGTTATAGGAAGAGACAACATACTAACCAACATATCTGTTAAAAACCTGTGGCATTAATTCCATCACCCTTGCAGAAAATATGTTTGTTCCCCAATTTATAATAAGAGTGGGCTACAAAGATATTTGTATTACATAGATTTCTACAAAGATAACCTGAAGCTTTAATCATAATAACTGAGTGATCCTGTGATTTACGTGATAATGTTTTACCCACGATTCCATATAGTAGTAGAGTACATTTTAAGTTGATACAAGTAATGGCTTGGAAAGTACTTTGTGGCCCGATAGTAACAAGTGACACTATCAATGCAAGAAGTGAAAAGTATATCTGGGAGGGATGGTTGTGTGTTAATAGTTTCCTGTTTCTGAGTGTAAGAAAAGATGTGGTGAATAAAGGAAGACAACAAAATGACAATTCTGCAAAACTATACATTTGGTCTTGGGGTGGATTTTTTTGTGGTTCTTAACCAGTGTGTCAATATCAAGCATTTTAAACATGAATTTCTACAAATGTATAATTTTTCCCAAACCTTTACAAAAACACCTTTTTCAAAAAAAAAACTTTATTTAGTGTAAATAATATTGCTAAATCCCTTTATCATATGATGTTTCTAATAAAAAATAAACATGTACACTGAACTGTTTATATACTGTCTCTATCAACATAACTATTCATTATTTTCTCAATTATTCCCATAACATTTTCTCTTTCCTCCATATTTGCTTTCTATCTTGTCTCACACTTTCCAATCATTTTACAGAAGGATCAAAAACCCTCTGTTTTAAAAATGTAAATGGATTTTGGTGAAGGAGGTGAGGAAAGATGATGCAAGGAGGGATTGACTAAGAATGTATTGAAAAAGGCCCCAAAATAATTTATTTTACAGTCAGTATTGTATTTTGTAGAACAAAGCATTTCAAACACAAAATATATTTCCCCGGCTGTTGTTGAAAAGACAAATTTGTTAGGATCATAAGACGTTATTGCTCATCTCAGGGACAAGGTCAACCATTCAGCGGAAAGGGGGGAGGTCTTTGGGACTGTTGAAAGGTCCGAGCATCACCTGCATCTATGGTAACCAGAATGTATCGCCACCCGGTGGGCATTCCAAAACAGTGACAGAGTGGTTTGGGCCAGAGCACCCTCTGATCTTAAAATCTGAGTGCCATTACTACAGCTAGACGTCCTGGGCTGGTCTGAAGAGGGAGGATCCAGTCAGAATAATGTTTTTATACCCTTAGAATAAAAACATTACCCCCCTATCAACCAATTGCTGATTTGTTTTATCAGGTACAAGGTTCAGAAGAGTTGTTTTTCAAGGTGAGCCCTGGTATTGTGGAAATGGAAGTAAAGCGGGTTAGTGAAGTGTGTGAGAATTTTCTAGCTATAGAAACCCTTGCCTTAGAAGAATAATGACAGTTCACAAGAAATTCTTCGGCCGGACTGAAGTCGTACATCACACCATACCAACAGTTACAAACAAGCTCATTAAAGAACGTTTTCGGCTCATTCCTCCTAGCATGTATCAGGCAATCCGTGGTCTGTGAGGTAATATGCTGAAGACAGGGGTTGCTAAAGAAAGCAGTTGTCCTTGGACAGTGCCTATTGTCCTCATTAGAAAGAATTGGGTGGACTGCCAGAGGTTATATTCAGTCATGTACAAAGATGCTCACCCATTTGCTCACCCACTAGGAAAGAGGAAGCACTCACCGCACAGAACAGAATTATGGTAACTATAGCTCTTGAGTTATTGGCCCTCAAATGGGAAGTGAAAGAAGTTTAAAGACTATTTCAGTGTCTCTCTGTTCACAGTTTACACAGACAACAACCCCTTTGTCCATCTCCCCACAGCCAAGTTGGGGGGCCGTTGAGCAGCTTTGGGTTACGCAACCTGACAACTACAGTTTTGAATTGAAATACAGACCAGGTCGGGAGAACGCTAATGTTCTGTCCGCAATGTCTCCACAGGAAGTAAAGATGATCCAATTGATGAATACGTTCAAATTATTTGGACTTTCCAAAAGGTTTTACCTATATCCTTTATACCATTAAAACGAATCCTTTATACCATTAAGATTGAAGTAATCCCAGTTCTTGAAGGATCTATAATTGTGGTTCAAATAAAGATTAACAGGTTTGATAGGCAAACAAGTCATGTTTTTATTTAACCCAGTCTGCAAGAGCAAGTGTGTTTTTTCTTGAGTCAACTGGGGTCAATTTTGGTGTGGTTTTGGCCCACCAACCATTGGTTGCCAACACCTGCTATAGATTCATACCCTCCAAATCCTGAAGAGAAACGCATTGTTGTGAGAGCACAATAATGCACACAAAAAAAACATACACAAATGCAAACACAGTTACAGACACACGTTGTCACAGCTGTTTGATTGGAAGTTTCTTAATTGGTATAACAGAAATACATCATTATATTCAAGGGAACATCTGCAGTTATTACACCTCCTTTTGGACTTGTATACAATTCAATTGCCTCTCAATTTTTCTTGGCACACTTTTGTTCCCTTAGTACAAATTGAGCATTGTTTAAAGGCCACAGCCTACCTGACTATTGTTGGTGACCATGTCCATCCCTTTATGAGCATAGTCTGCCCATCCTTTAATGGCTACTTTCAGCAGGATGAAACGCCATGTCACAAAGCTCACATAATCTCAAACTGGTTTCTCAAATGGCCTCCCCAGTCACCAGATCTCAATCCAATAGGTCACCTTTGGGATGTAAGAGATTCACATCATGGATGTGCAGCAAACAAATCTGCAACATATGCGTGATGCTATAATGTCAATGTGGACCAAAATCTCTGAGGAATGTTTCCAACACCTTTTTGAATCCATGCCATGAAGAATTAAAGCAGTTCTAAAGGCAAAAGGGGGTCCAACCCAGTACTCGCAAGCTGTTCATAATGAGGTGGTCTGTAAGTTTATATTTTAATTTGATCTTACAGATGTTCTGTTCTTGCATTCATATTAAAGTCCCTAGCAGTTTTTCCAATCAATGCCAACATGACCACCAAAACACAATCTATTTTCACATTCAAAGTGAAAATTGTAAAAAAAAAAAATAATGTGTTTGCTAAAACTTGTGTTTGACTGTCTGTCTATGTGTTTGAGACCAGCCAAAGATGGAGAACTTCACACTTGAAAAATATGTCTGTCAAAGGATCTGTATTCCGTAGTCTTTCCTCAATTTCACATTTGATCTCTCTTTCTCAACCCTATTTGAAAAAGTCCATGGTTACAATCCTAGGAACATGTTCTCCATTTTGTTAGGAAAGAGCTGATTATGGCTGAAAGATTAATTGAGGGAAAACCCATAAGCAAATATTCAGGGTGAACATAGAGTTAACCATAAAGATTTCTTTGATAAATGAAAACATTTATCAAATTATTGAAGAGTTAAATTGTTTTTCCTATAGGTATCCCATTTCAGAAATTTTTGGAACATATTTCAGAGGACAGTCATGGCTTGTGATTAAATCCATTTTCACAAAGCAAGTGAAAGTTATGGACTCCATCAGTTCATATGCTATATAGCAGCTGTAGCTTACACAGTTTGGTTTCAATGAAAACCTTTGTGAAGACAGTCTTTCTGCACAACAATATGCAGCACCTTTCAATGCGATGCACAAATGCTTTCTAATGGTAGATTCTTCATAAAAAAATTATGTATATCAGGAAAACTCCATCAACACAGACAGACCTCTATTGTGAGTTCATGTCACATTCCAACCAGCAAGTCACTCAAAGGAGAACAGATGAGGAAGGTTTTATGGAAATTTTGAACTAAGGTCTTTCCATTGGCTGGTATGAAGATCTTTACTTTGACTGTGACACACATGTCTCTATAATATCAGATGATTATTAGGTATTTGGGCCATGTTCTCCTGCCTAGACAAACAAGGGTGTCAGACCTCTTGTTCCTTGGAAATGTTGTCCTTGGAGGGAAGAAAGGTCAGTTTGATAAACGCAACAGAAAACATTGGCAGGAAGGATAAGGTGGGGGGACAGCCCACATTTAGGCTATAACCTATGTGTCACAATGGGCAACAATTGAACACACCCCTTTTAACTGTAATAAATACGGATTGTTCATGTATCTACTTTAGAGACTCCTCGAATTATTATGTTTGTAAGCGTTAGAAAAAAAGTATTAAAACTGTTAATTTGTACCAAGAGAAGTTTGTCTCTGTTCTTACTCCTTTAAGAGTGTCGATCGATAGAATTGCCATCACAGAGCACAAGTGTGGTAAAGGAAACATTTTCTAAGATGTCAGAAGGAACCTACGAATGTGAAGGGAATGTAACTAGCACGAATATTGATTGCCCAATATATGGCAATGAAGGAGTTGACAAGCCCAAACCATGTGAAGTCGTCATTCAACATTCAGGTAATATTGCACACACTTATTCTTAAAATATTTTTTTTAATAAAACATATACAAAAATATTCTTTAAGATTTTTTTACAATTTGGACATTTAGCAGGCTTTAGATTTTTCTTATTAGCAATTGAGTGCACAATTTCATACTTTTAATTACTAAAAAGTTTATTTGATGTTCAGATTCAGCATATTGTCATTGGTGGAAAAGACCTTCTGGAGTTGCTGCAGTGTGTCTGGGACTGTTGTGTGTTTTGCTTCTGGCTAGGATCATAGGAATGTCAGTCTCCTGTAAGTTAAATTCACTCTCACTTAAAGTTGAACTGACAATATTTTAAGAAAATGAAAAATAATGAAATATTGCAATGGAATGGAACAAGTCAAAAGGTCCCATTTGACTAGATGGACCTTGACCCAAGAAGAGGCAAAATTGATGTGTCCAATGTAAAAAGGTTTTAGAGAATTATCCAAATAGACTCATGGCTGTAATTGCAGTCAAAGGTGCCTCTACCAAATATTGACCATTTTTTATTAAATGAGAAAGATTTGTAGAATTAGTTTTTCACTTTGACATTTTCTTTTTTGTGTGCATTACTGACAAATACTTCTAATGAAATCCATTTTGAATTCATGTTCTAATACAATAAAGTGTGGACATTTCAGAGGGGTGAATACTTTTGAGAGCCACAGAATTTTCTGTTTCGATGGAAGAACTCTTAACACTTTGCTTTTTTTGCCAACTCACTCGATTCAGTCATTACAACGGCAGTTCAAGATCAGACTGCCATAGTTCACACCTTTAATAAACATTGTTGAATATCATAATATCAAAAAGCGAGTGCTTGGACGAAACAGTAAAATCTCAACAACACCTGAATCATAATCCCAAATTGGACATCGTCAAATTAGCATAGGAAATAATGTTGGTATACTATGTGTAGACAAAACGATAGAATATATAATGAATATAAAAAGTCTACACACCTCTGTTAAAATGCGAGGTTCTTAGGATGTGAAAGAATGAGACAAAGATAAATCATGTCAGAACTTTTTCCAACTTTAATGTGACCTATAACGTTAACAACTCAATTGAAAAACGAACTGAAATCTTTGAGGGGAAAAATACAAATTCAAAAAATCACAATAAGTGTGCATACCCTTAAACTAATTCTAGCACCTTTTGATTGTATTACAGCACTCAGTCTTTTTGGGTACAAGTCTATTAGCATGGGACATCTTGACGTGGCAATATTTGCCCACTCTTTTTTGCAAAAGCGCTCCAAATCTGTCAGATTGTGAGGACATCTCCTGTGCACAGCCTTCTTCAGATCACCCCACAGATTTTCCATTGGATTCAGGTATGGGCTCTGGCTGGGCCATTCCAAAACATTAAACTTCACCAGGTGAAGCCATGCTTTTGTGGACTTGGATGTGTGCTTTGGGCCGTTGTAGTGCTGAAAGGTAAACTTCACCTTCAGCTTTCTAACGGATGCCTGAACGTTTTGTGACAAAATTGCCTGGTATTTGGAACTCTTCACAATTCCTTCCACCCTGACTAAGGCCCCGGTTCCAGCTGAAGAAAAACAGCCCCAAAGCATGATGCTGCAATAACCATGATTCACTGTGGGTATGGTGTTCTTTGGGTAATGTGCAGTGTTATTTTTTTGTGCCAAACATTCCTTTTGTAATCATGGCCAAAAAGTTCAACCTTGGTTTCACCAGACCATAAAACATTTTCCCACAGTTTTGGGAGACTTGATGTTTGTTTTTGTAAACTTTAGTTTTTCTTTCTTTAAGAAAAGGCTTCCGTCTTGCCACCCTACCCAATAGCCAATCCATATGAAGAATACAGGAGATAGTTGTCACATGTAGCACACAGCCAGTACTTGTGAACAATTGGAGAATGTTAAAAGTCGAGAATGTTCTGACATGGTTTATCTTTGTCTCATTCTTTTACATCACAAAAATGTTAAGGGCATTTTAAGGGCTTTGTAGAATTTTTATAACCACTGTAACTTTAATATTACAGATGGCATCATTGGCCGTCAATACTTCACAGAAAGAAACAAACTACAGATCAGCAATAAGAACCTGACTGAAGAGAGAGACCAACTACAGGCTAGTTATAAAACACGCACTGAAGAGAGAGACAAACTACAGAGAGACATAGACATCTTCCAGAGGTTATTGGGTAAGTGAATTGAACTGGTTTTCCTTTTAATCATATCAAAATCTCATCAAAATGGCATTCATATTGACTTGCAAAACTGAAACTGAAAACTGAATAAACATATTATACGTGTCATTTAATTAGTGAAATCTCCAAATGGATCGAAAGTGTTTGGTAACAGCATCTATTACGTCTCCACTGAGAAAAATGACTGGGAATATGCCAACCTGGACTGTCTGAAGAGAGGGGCACAGCTAGTCATCATAAACAACCAAGAGGAACAGGTGAAAGGGAGATCCATAAGGGATTTAGGGATTGATATGGTTATTTTGGTGCCATTGTCAACAGCATAATCTTTCTCTGATAGAAATTCCTCATTACATTAAACATACGTTCTTGGATCGGTCTGACTGACCGTGAGACTGAGGGGACCTGGAAATGGGTGGACGACACACCTCTGACTACAGCGTAAGATATTGCACTCTGTATAAAACTAAATTGTATGGATTGTATAAAACTAAATGTTATGGATATTATTCTTTAAGTATTTGTTTTAAAAGTCAAAAAAATGTGAGGTTGTTTTTGATTACTAGCATTAATTCAATGACTGACAGTCAACAGTAACAGCTAGCATAAAAACTGTTAAATGTCTACTGTCACTGTGCTAAGGCTCTTTCACTATTTAATCAGTGCTAAATAGCAACCTCTTGCATATTGAATGCAGTTATATAAAGATGGTTTCCATTTGATTGTGTAACCTGGTCTCAGGGGACTACGCAGACTATTTTACGTAAATATTTGACAGCCAAATGTGTTCCTATATTATGTTAGGTAAAGTAATTTTAGAGTAATAATCCAGAAAAGAAAAATCTAGGCTATGTTTCAAACCAGGTACCTTCCGCTCCACAGGTGGGTGCCTCACCCTGAGCTCCAGACAGGAACTTGCTTTGAGAGGAGGCTAATTCATTTAGTCATTTGTAAAATATGATACATTTGTTTGATGTTTGTTTCATATTATTTTTTAATAGTATTCGTAACATATTATACATTGTAATCGCATTCGTAAGATATGTTGCGTTTTAGCCAGTTCATAATGTACCATACGTTTGGTAGCTCATTCTAATGAAACCTAACATAACGTAACATATCATACGATATCGGGGTGCCATGGATTTACGTAGTCTACTTAGTCCCGCGTCCATGTTCGATTGTGAGGTAGATAAACTTCTCTGCTGTCTCTTTAACCTTAAAAAATATCAGCAATTTGGATTTATGAATTTGTTCTCTACCAGTTTCTGACTCTCTGGTTCTCTGTGCTGTTCTCATTATAGGTACTGGGGGGACAGAGAACCTAATAATGGTGATGGTAAAAATGGAGAGGAGGACTGTGCAGAGATTAATAATAGTTGGTATAGTGATCCTGTAAAGAAATGGAATGATTTTTCATGTACCACACTACTTAACTGGATTTGTGAAAAAGTCATTTGTTAACAATAATTATCTACTATACAATCAGAATACATGAAGACAGTACACAAATAATAAACAATATGCCATTTAGCAAAAATTTGTATTTGTATCCAAATTCACTTACAGCCATAGTGAGATGGGGTTGATTTTAATGTTCAGTATTGAGCTGAATTTTGCCTTTAAAATAATATCAAATGCATTGCAAAATTGTAGGATGAATTTAATAGAGAAATCAGGCTTGACTGGTTGACTGTTCTGTTATAAATGTAATTTGCAAAAGTTATTATTGTGATTCTGCTTGTCTCACATCCAACAAGTTTTAGGTGCACACAATCAGCACAAAATAATTAAACATATTGTCCCGTGTGTATTGAGAAATATCCATTGCAGGTAGATAACTTAAACTAATTTTGTCACAGTTCCATGTTTCTGACAACCATGTTGAAGAAGAACCTATCATTGGGGGCTTCTTATTAATTCATATTTGTTTCCCAGAATGCCCATTTTAAGCATAAAGGAGATGATTGAATTGACAATATATTGTAGCATACAAATCTCTATTCTCACTTTCATTATGCTGTATAGCATCAATGCTGAGCACCATCAGTCTTCTAAAAGAGTTCATTATACGGCCACATAGGAATCCCTTTATTATCACTTGTTTGTGACAGAAGAGTAAAACAGTAATTCCAAAGGAAACTGGTTGTCATCTTAGTTTAAAGGGAAAATTAATCTACTTATTAAGAAGAAATTAAAATCTCAATGTAATGAATACGACCTTACAGATCATTTTAATTCCATTTGTGAAAGGACGATGTTTATTTAACCTGCAAGGGTCACAGGAAAAAGCAGCACTGAAAAAAACAAGCAGACTAGGTTCAGTAGCGGGTGGTCAGTCATGCTAGGTTTAGTAACAGGTGGTCAATCAGGTTAGGTTCTGTAACACATGGTCAGTAAGGCTAGGTTCAGTAACGGGTGGTCAATCAGGCTAGGTTCAGTAACGGGTGGTCAATCAGGTTAGGTTCTGTAACGCATGGTCAGTCAGGCTAGGTTCAGTAACAGGTGGTTAGTCATGCTAGATTCAGTAATGGGTGGTCAGTCAGGCCGGGCTAGGTACTAGAATCGGCAGGCGAAGAGGTAATCCTCAGGACAATCAGGCTGGTCAGAACAGAGGTCTCTAGTGAAGGTACAGATGGGAGTTGAGCAGAACGGCGAAGACAAACAACATTAAGAAAAAACAGTATAGAAACTGTAAAGAAATAGAGAGTCAAATGGTTATCAAGATCACAGGCTTGGTAAAGTCTATTATGAATAATACCTTGTAAAAAGGAAGTGGCAGATATCGACTATCTATAAGGAGTGTAGATGAGGAATAGGTGTCTAGAATTCTGGTGATTGTGATCTGGGTTAAGTTATGTTCAGATGTAAGAGGCTGTGAGTCTGTTGTGATTACAGGTAGAGGGCGTGAAGGAGTAGTCAAAGGACATGGATGGTGAGAGGACCTCTTGTGATTTTCATCAACATGTGCAGTAGTAGTAATATCAGGAGCTGGTGTTACAATAACTATTCAGATCAACACAGTCCCAAGACGATCTGTTAATTGGTGGCTTCGCAACGCCCTTCCAGCAGAAATTCAAGAGGTCCATCCTGTCTAAGATTGAGAATGCGATCACTATAAAACAATCTTTAAGAACATTACATTGAGAAAATCTTTATTATCTGGCATGGCACCAGAACACAACTAGATTATTTTCATCATTACACGAATAGACTTGTTGACTGGATCACCTTTAGATTAGAATGTTTCTGTAACAAAATTAATTTCCTGCTATACACCACTCTCTAGGTAAAACCAACTGACAATAAAAGTGTATTGCATGCATCTAGCCACCATCCAGCCTTGTTAAAGTGAGGCTCGCCATACAGTCAATTCTTAAGTATCAGGTGTTTATGCACCCGTAATGAGGATTTTATTGTTGAATCTAAAGCAGAAAAGGAACCAAGCAAGCCTAGTTCAGCCGGCCTGCAATGCAAAGAGATGAATGTTGTTGGCCTCACTGGATTCAAACCTGGGTCTCCCACATAAGTGGGTGGATCTTTAACCACTACACCACGGTGCTATACATTTGATCAGTGTCGATATAGCATCTCGTCATTGGATAATTTTGTCACGGGTTAACATTACACCAAGTTTGAATATTTCGCTAGACACGATTAAGCATTGTGTGCAACTAACAAATGTTCCTTATTAAGTTTACTTTCACCACAAATAGCATTTATGAAACACATGGTTTTTTGCCACTGGCCGTTATAACAGCTTATTGGCCAGTAATAGGCTTACTAGTATCTACTACAGTAACTTAATAATAGGAATAGTCATAAGATTACAATTTCTATCAAGATTGAATGTGAACATGCCAAAGCCATTTTATTTCATGGCACAACGATGTTCGTTTTTATTTCATTCGTGAATGCCATTGATACAATAACTATCAACATAAGTGACGATAACTGACTTTTACGTCAATTGAAAAGACAAAAGAATTGTGTAAACCCCTACTCTTTTACTGCCCAAGGGGTTTTGATCTACCCCTTGGGACATGGTCCAGCAAAAACTGTGTTTCAACTTCCTCAATAGAGGTTACTCAGAAGAGTGTTTATTCTCAGCTCTGAATAAGGTCATCACTATTGATAGAACCAACCAGTGGCAGTTTTAGCACGTTTTCCCCAGTGTGGCAAAAGGATGGCATGAGTTTCCAACTGGGGTGAGCAGACGTTATTTCCCAAAGACAGATTTGAAAATAAGAGGCTGGTGAATCACATAATAATGAGATGTTTTATGTTCAACAACATAGTCCTATTCAGTTCTAAAATAAGTTTAAACAACTATCAGAAATAATGTTTTTCACAGATTCTATGAAGACTCACAATTATATATGAAATATATTATTTAGGCTTAGGGTTATTTTTTTGTCACTCATTTGTTGAAACCTGTGTGTGTCTGTCTATGTGTTACAGACCAGACACAAATGGGGAACCTTTGTGTATCTTGTGGAAAATCCTGTTTCCTAGGCTTGAAGGTGTAATGTGTGTGGGTGTGTGTGTCTTAGTTATCATTTTTATCAAAGGGATTTATTCTATAATTAAATAATATATACAAATACAAATGACGTTTATGAACAGCAGTTTTCTTCAACTTTATCTAGCTCAGTCTGATCATTCAGTTTATCCTGTATGAGGATACCACAAATCAGGAGAGGACAGAGTAGAAAATATCAATAGTCTTTCCTCAATTTCACATTTGATGTCCTCCCGTCATTCTCATCCTTATTAGAGAATGTCCAAGGTTACAATCATAAGAACATGTTCTCCATTGTGTTTTAAGGAGAGTCGAAGATTGTGGCTGAAGGAGGAATCAAATAAATATTAATTGAGGAATGTTTTTGGTAAATGTTATATACTATTTCACAATGTTCATAAGATGGATAATTAAGTAATGAACTTTGTGGTTGATCCTTTTTAAAGTAACTTTAGAGTTATCCTATTTCATAAAGTTGACAAACAGTTTTGGAAAAACACATTTCAGAGGACAGTCATGGCCTCTGATTAAATCCATCATCATAAAGTGAGTGAAAGTCATACAGTAGAGTCCATCAGTTCGTATATTTCAGTATGTAGCAGCTGCAGATTACACAGTATGGGTTTTATGAATGCTTTTGTGATGTTTTCATTTATTTTTAATACTAAGGCAAAAGTCTTTATGGTTAAACCAATGTTCACCACAAATAATCTTTCTTTGAATCTTCCTTCAGCCACAATCTTCAGCTCTTTCCTAACAAAATAGAGGATTGTAACAATGGACCTTTTCAAATAGGGTTGAGAAGGAGAGATCAAATGTGAAATTGAGGAAATATACACTTACAGACCACTTGATTATGTACACTTTACAAGTACCGGGTTGGGTCCCCTTTTGCCTCCAGAACTGCTTTAATTCTTCATGGTATTGATTCAACAAGGTGTCACAAGTGAGTGTGGTGAGGGGGAAGGAACCAAGCGCAGGCAGAGTGGCAGTCAATGTCAAATCTTTACTTAAATGTAACACTGAGCACTTAACACAAGAAAACAAACAAAAGGGCTGGCTAAGCAGCAAACCGTAAAACACCACATGCGAAACACAATGGGACATGAACAACAATGATCGAAGGGAAACATTTAAACACAGACAAATGAGATGATAGGGACCTGGTGTGCATGATTAAAGATGTAACACAAAATAAGTCTGAAATGCGTTCGTGAGTGATGGGAACTGAAGTTGCACGGATCGGTGGTGCTGTTGCTCACCTTACTGTAACACAAGGTGCTGGAAACATTCCTTATAGATGTTTGACCATATTGACATTATAGCAGATTGGTTGGCTGCACAATGTGTACAGTACATTTCAAATCGTATTCAGTGGTGGTCTTTTTTCAACCTTCTTGACCATGGCCATGTCTCTGAGCATTTGACATCTTGTACTTTTGGACACGCAAGGTAGGTTGCAGTTCTGGCACTGGAGGATAATGGGTTCCTGGTAGCTTCATGTTTAATTCTTCTTTTGCAGTTAATTTGCGTTTTTTCTTCATTCACAGGATATTGTTTATTTAGTGGTTTATTTAACAAAAATGCATGTGTGCAAAAATGTGAACCCCTTCTTTTAATAGGTTGTGGCACCTCCATTAGCAGTGATAACTTGGAGTAAACAATTCCTATATAGCCACTAATCAGTATCTGACTGACAAAAAAATTGTTTTTTGCCCACTCCTCCAGCAGAACTCTTGAGAGAGGTTTTATTGGTTCCTGGCATGCACAGTCTGCTTCAAGTCCTACCAAAGCATCTTCATTGATTAGATTAATGTCAGGACTGATTTGGCCAATCCAAAAAAACATATTTTATTTCTCCTGAGACTCTTTGGTAGATTTGCTTAAATTTTTTGGGTTCTTGTTGGAATATTATGGGCTGAGCTTCAGTTCCATCTCTGATGGCGTCATTTAAATAAATGGGCTCTTATAACTCAGAATTCATGGTTCCCTTAAACAGCTATTATCTGAGACAAGAGAGACAAAATTATCAAGGGTTCAACCAGACCTGGCCTGCTGCTGAAGACTGTTACAACTCAAGAACCTCAAGCTCTGAAAGCCAATTCGTAGCTAAAGGCTTTGGAAATCAATCCCTCTCATGTTGGTGCCTCAAGATGTTTAAAATGACCTCTGTGGATCTGAAAATACTAAACCCAAGTCTCAGGTGGGAAGTTGTTTACAAAATACAGAGTACTAATGTTGAACATAGTGACTTGAATTCCCAGATGGTTAGATACTCTAAGCAGGTTTAATAGAACCTTAAATCCTGTTTTTCTGCACTTAATTAAAATATGAGATGCATATTATATTGTCCTACCTGTCCTTGTCCCCCCTACACATGCAGGACATTTTCAATAATACACTATTGGTTTGCAGAAGTTTCATAACTTTCAAACGGTCAGCTCTCTGCAGGATAGCCAGATTTTAGTAACTGTATACAGACAGACTCAAGAAAAAACCTTCGAAAATGTTTGCCCGCACACTGTCATTAAAAATAGCCCAATTGTCCGGGAAACCTTCCCATCTGGCAACACTGCCTCTCTGATGAAAATGCTACCTACATTCTTTGCTTACATTCTTTTCTTGTAGGTTGGAATGTGCAACGGTAAATAAAATCAATAAAGAAAAACATTAAGCATATTTTCTTTTTCTGTTCATTAATTTTTATTAAAAAAGAACAACACATATATTTGATGACATTCTTCTTATTATGCTGCTCGTTCAACCAGGAAATCTAGACCTGAATCATTACCTGCTAGAGGGAATGCATTGTCCAGTCTTTTACCTTGATTCATCTCAAAAGCCCCCAAGCCACCACAAGTATCCAATAGAGCACGATGAGGCAAGTCAACCTTTTTCAATGAATAACCCTGCATGCAGTAAGATGACCCCTTGATGAAATCACTATATTTACTAAATTATTATGCTGATTAGTGATTAGTATCACATCTACCTCTTCTGTTGCTTCAGGTGATGTTGAAGTTATAGGAAGAGACTATATACTAACCAACATATCTGTTATAAACCTGTGACATTAATTCCATCACCAATGCAGAAAATATGTTTGTTCCCCAATTTATAATAAGAGTGGGCTACAAAGATATTTGTATTACATAGATTTCTACAAATATAACCTGAAGCTTTAATCATAATAACTGAGTGATCCTGTGATTTACGTGACAGTGTTTTACCCACGATTCCACATAGTGGTAGAGTACATTTTAAGTTGATACAAGTAATGGCTTGGAAAGTACTTTGTGGCCCAATAGTTACAAGTAACACAATCAATGCAAGAAGTGAAAAGTATATCTGGGAGGGATGGTTGCGTGTTAGTAGTTTCTTGTTTCTGAGTGTGAGGAAAGATGTGGTGAAAAAAGGAAGACAACAAAATGACAATTCTGCAAACTATGCATTTGGTCTTGGGTTGGATTTTTTGTGGTTCTTAACCAGTGTGTCAATATCAAGCAATTAAAACATGAATTTCTACAAATGTATAATTTCCCCCAAACCTTTACAAAAACACCTTTTTCAAAAGAAACCTTTATTTAGTGTAAATAATATTGCTAAATCCCTTTATCATATGATGTTTCTAATAAAAAATAAACATGTACACTGAACTGTTTATAAACTGTCTCCTAAATATCAACATAACTATTTATTATTTTCTCAATTATTCCCATAACATTTTCTCTTTCCTCCATATTTGCTTTCTATCTTGTCTCACACTTTCCAATCATTTTAGAGAAGGATCGAATACCCACTATTTTAAAAATGTAAATGGATTTTGGTGAAAGAGGTGAGGAAAGATGATGCAAGGAGGGATTGACTAAGGATGTATTGAAAAAGGCCCCAAAATAATTTATTTTACAGTCAGTATTGTATTTTGTAGAACAAAGCATTTCAAACACGAAATATATTTCCCCGGCTGTTGTTGAAAAGACACATTTGTTAGGGTCATAAGACGTTATTGCTCTTCTCAGGGACAAGGTCAACCATTCGGCGGAAAGGGGGGAGGAACTGGTGGTTTTCGGATTAGTGGAAGAAATCAGGGGAGAGGACGAGGCTGAGGGAGAGGTGGACAGGGATGGAGCGGGGACCAGACAAGGGATCTGTCATGTTATAATTGCGGTCAATATGGTCACTTATATTGAGGGTGCCCTGAACCAGAGAGACAGGAAGTTGTGGGTTGCGGATTGCAGACTGGACCACCACACAATGTTACACTAAATAAACCTAAGGACGACTGAAGTGTAGCAGAGACAGGGGACACATTTTCACAGAAGTTGTTCCTTAAGAGATTTGAGCCTTTTGGGTATGGCTACTGCTGAGCCTGAATTCCAGACTTTGCTGAAATCACAGCCTCTGTCTGATCTTGCCACAAAATGTCCATGAAGGACAACATTGTTTGGACCACTGAAGGACTGACTTCCCTTGATTGTCTCAAACACACTCTGACAACCTATCCCTGTTTAGGTTTACTGCATCATGCAAAGCTTTTTAACCTCTTTGTCCGTGAAAAAAATGATTAATGTCTTGTCCTGTTTTGACACAGGACCACGGTGGGAAGCAGCGGCTGGTGGCGTACTACTCCAGGCGTTTGGATCTAGTCTCTCGGGCTCTGGTCTGCTGCCTACGGGCAGTTGCCGTAGCTACTGAAGCTGTTCTGTCTCATGCATACATTGTTGCCAAGTGCCCTATCACTGTTCATGTTCAACATGCTGTTCATTCTCTCATTTCACAGGCTAAGACAGCACTATTAGGTTACTGCACTACTAAAACATTCTCCTGACAATGTCTCATGTTACACTAAAGAGATACACTGTCCTGAATCCTGCTACTTTTTTGCCTTCAGATGATGATGGTCACCCTCATGACTGTGCTGCCATGTAGGAAGACCCCTTTTGATTTCCACGACAAAGACAAGGGAATAGTAAGTGCAGAAGATGACCCCTCAAATATAAATATTTTAGCCATTTCGGGAATTAATATAATTTGCTCCTGTTGGGATCATTTGCGCTCATTTACGATTTACAGGTTCAATATGAGCCACTGTCCATTCCCACAGACATCATTTAGGCGGGGTCTTTGTGACTGTTGAAAGGTCCGAGCATCACCTGCATCCATGGTAACCAGAATGTTGATGCCAGTGTATCACCACCCGGTGGGCATTCCAAAACAGTGACAGAGTGGTTTGGGCAAGAGCACCCTCTAGTCTTAAAATCTGAGTGTCATTACTACAGCTAGAAGTCCTGGGCTGGTCTGAAGAGGGAGGATCCAGTCAGAATAATGTTTTTATACCCTTAGAATAAAAACATTACCCCCCTATCAACCAATTGCTGCTTTGTTTTATCAGGTACAAGGTTCAGAAGAGTTGTTTTTCAAGGTGAGCCCTGGTATAGTGGAAATGGAACTAAAGCGGGTTAGTGAAGTATCTGAGAATTTTCTAGTTATAGAAACCCTTGCCTTAGAAGAATAATGACTATCTGCGAGCCAGCAGGAGGATTTGAAGGACCTACTGACTAAATAGGAGGTTCATTTACAGTCCACAAGAAAATCTTCGGCGGGACTGAAGTCGTACAGCACACCATACCAACAGTTACAAACAAGCCCATTAGAGAAAGTTTTCAGCCCATTCCTCCTAGCATGTATCAGGCAATCCGTGGTCTGTGAGGTAATATGCTGAAGACAGGGGTTGCTATAGAAAGCAGTTGTCCTTGGACAGTGCCTATTGTCCTCATTAGAAAGAATTGGGTAGACTGCCAGAGGTTATATTCAGTCATGTACAAAGATGCTCACCCATTTGCTCACCCACTAGGAAAGAGGAAGCACTCACCGCACAGAACAGAATTATGGTAACTATAGCTCTTGAGTTATTGGCCCTCAAATGGGAAGTGAAAGAAGTTTAAAGACTATTTCTGTGTCTCTCTGTTCACAGTTTACAAAGACAACAACCCGTTAGTCCATCTCCCCACAGCCAAGTTGGGGGGCCGTTGAGCAGCATTGGGTCACGCAACCTGTCAACTACAGTTTTGAATTGAAATACAGCCCAGGTCGGGAGAACACTAATGTTCTCTACGCAATGTCTCCACGAGAAGTAAAGATGATCCAATTGATGAATACGTTCAAATTATTTGGACTATCCAAAACGTTTTACCTATATCCTTTATACCATAAACATTTTTGAAGTAATCCCAGTTCTTGAAGGATCTATAATTGCCGTTCAAATAAAGATTAACAGGTTTGATAGGCAAACAAGTCATGTTTTTACTTAACCCAGTCTGCAAGAGCAAGTGTGTTTTTTCTAGAGTCAACTGGGGTCAATTTTGGTGTGGTTTTGGCCCACCAGCCATTTCTTGCCAACACTTGCTATAGATTCATACCCTCCAAATCCTGAAGAGAAACGCGTTGTTGTGAGAGCACAATAATGCACACATAAAAAACATACACAAATGCAAACACAGTTACAGACACACGTTGTCACAGCTGTTTGATTGGAAGTTTCTTTATTGGTATGACAGAAATACATCATTATATTCCAGGGAAATTCTGCATTTATTCCACCTCCTTTTTGACTTTGCAAATGTAGGACATACTGTATACATTTAAATATCCTCTCAATTTTTCTTGGCACACTTTGGGCACCTTAGTACCAAATGAGCATTGTTTAAAGGCCACAGCCTACCTGAGTATTGTTGGTGACCATGTCCATCCCTTTGTGACCACAGTCTGCCCATCTTTAATGGCTACTTTCAGCAGGATAACATGCCATGTCACAAAGATCTCATCATCTCAAACTGGTTTCTTGAACATGACAGTTCACTGTACTCAAATGGCCACCACAGTCACCAGATCTCAACCCAATAGGTCATCTTTGAAATTCAGAGATTCACATCATGGATGTTCAGCTGATAAATCTGCAACATCTGCGTGATTCTATAATGTCAATATGGACCAAAATCTCTGAGGAATGTTTCCAGCACCTTGTTGAATCCATGCCATGAAGAATTAAAGCAGTTCTAAAGGCATAATGGGGTCCAACCCGGTACTCGGAAGCTATTCATAATGAGGTGGTCTGTAAGTGTATATTTTTATTTTATCTTACAGATGGTCTGTTCTTGCATTCATATTAAAGATCCCAGCAGTTTTTCCAATCAATGCCAACATGACCACCAAAACACAATCTATTTTCACATTCAAAGTGAAAAAAATTAAAATATAATAATACAATGATTTGCTATTATCTTTTTTTATGTGTTTGCTAAAACTTGTGTGTCTGTCTGTTTGAGACCAGCCAAAGATGGAGAACTTCACACTTGAAAAATATGTCTGTCAAAGGATCTGTATTCTGTAGTCTTTCCTCAATTTCACATTTGATCTCTCTTTCTCAACCCTATTTGAAAAAGTCCATGGTTACAATCCTAGGAACATGTTCTCCATTTTGTTAGGAAAGAGCTGATTATGGCTGAAAGATTAATTGAGGGAAAACCCATAAGCAAATATTCAGGGTGAACACAGAGTTAACCATAAAGATTTCTTTGATAAATGAAAACATTTATTAAATTATTGAAGAGTTAAATTGTTTTTCCTATAGGTTTCCCATTACATACATTTTTGGAACATATTTCAGAGGACAGTCATGGCTTGTGATTAAATCCATTTTCACAAAGCAGGTGAAAGTCATGGACTCCATCAGTTCATATGCTATATAGCAGCTGTAGCGTACACAGTTTGGGTTCAATGAATACCTTTGTGAAGACAGTCTTTCTGCACAACAATATGCAGCACCTTTCAATGCGATGCACAAATGCTTTCTAATGGTAGATTCTTCATTAAAAAATATTTTTATCAGGATGTCTCCATCAACAGACAGACCTCGATTGTGAGTTCATGTCACATTTCAACCAGCAAGTCACTCAAAGGAGAACAAATTAGGAAGTTGTTATGGAAATTTTGAACTAAGGTCTTTCCATTGGCTGGTATGAAGATCTTTACTTTGACTGTGACAAACATGTCTGTATAATATCAGATGATTATTAGGTATTTGGGCCATGTTCTCCTGCCTAAACAAACAAGGGTGTCAGTCCTCTTGTTCCTTGGTAATGTGGTCCTTGGGGGGGAAGTAAGGTCAGTTTGATAAACGCAACAGAAAACAATGGCAGGAAGGATAAGGTGGAGGGACAGCCCGCCCTTAGGCTATAAGCTATGTGTCACAATGGGCAACAATTTACCACACCCCTTTTAACTGTAATAAATACAGACTGTTCATGTATCTACTTTAGACACTCCTCGAATTATTATGTTTGTAAGCGTTAGAAAAAAAGTATTAAAACTGTTAATTTGTACCAAGATAATTTTGTCTCTGTTCTTACTCCTTTAAGAGTGTCGATCCATAGAATTGCCATCACAGAGCACAAGTGTGGTAAAGGAAACATTTTCTAAGATGTCAAAAGGAATCTATGAATTTGAAGGGAATGTAACTAGCACGAATATTGATTGCCCAATATATGTCAATGAAGGAGTTGACAAGCCCAAACCATTTGAAGTCGTCATTCAACATTCAGGTAATATTGCATGCACATAAAACACACAAACGAACACATGCAAGTAGAAACACAAGAATGCACACACCATTATTCTTAAAATCATTTTTTTAATAAAACATATAAAAAATATTCTTTAAAATGTCTTTACAATTTGGACATTTAGCAGGCTCATGTTTTATCTTATTAGCAATGGAGTGCACAATTTCATACTTATAATTACTAAAAAGTTTATTTGATCAGATTCAGCATATTGTCAGTGGTGGAAAAGATCTTCTGGAGTTGCTGCAGTGTGTCTGGGACTGTTGTGTGTTTTTCTTCTGGCTGGGATCATAGGACTGTCCGTCTCCTGTAAGTTAAATTCACTCTCACTTAAAGTTGAACTGACAATATTTTAGGAAAATTAAATCTTGGTAAAAGAATGAAATATTACAATGGAATGGAACAAGTCAAAAGGTCCCATTTGACTAGATGGACCTTGACCCAAGAAGAGGCAAAATTGATGTGTCTGATGTAAAAAGGTTTATTTATCCAAATAGACTCATGGCTGTAATTGCAGTCAAAGGTGCCTCTACCAAATATTGACAATTTTTAATTAATTGAGAAATATTTGTAGAATTAGTTTTTCACTTTGACATTTTCTTTTTTGCGCACATCACTGACAAATACTTCTAATGAAATCCATTTTGAATTAATGTTCTAATACAATAAAATTTGGACATTTGAGAGGGGTGAATACTTTTGAGAGCCACAGAATTTTCTGTTTCGATGGAAGAACACTTAACATTTTGCTTTTTTTGCCAACTCACTCGATTGAGTCATTACTACGGCAGTTCAAGTTCAGACTGCCGTAGTTCACACCTTTAATAAACATTGTTCATTATCATAATATCAAAAAGAGAGTGCTTGGACGAAACAGTAAAATCTCAACAACACCTGAATCATAATCCCAAATTGGACATCGTCAAATTAGCAGAGGAAATTATGTTGGTATACTATGTGTAGACAAAACGATAGAATCCATGTAATATACAGTGAATATAAAAAGTCTACACACCTCTGTTAAAATGCGAGGTTCTTGGGATGTGAAAGAATGAGACAAAGATAAATCATGTCAGAACTTTAATGTGACCTATAACATTAACAACTCAATTGAAAAACAAGCTGAAATCTTTGAGGGGAAAATTACAAATTCAAAAAGTCACAATAAGTGTGCATACCCTTAAACTAATACTAGCACCTTTTGATTTTATTACAGCACTCAGTCTTTTTGGGTAGGAGTCTATTAACATGGGACATCTTGAAGTGGCAATATTTGCCCACTCTTTTTTGCAAAAGCGCTCCAAATCTGTCAGATTGTGAGGACACTCCTGTGCACAGCCCTCTTCAGATCACCCCACAGATTTCCAATTGGATTCAGGTATGGGCTCTAGCTGGGCCATTCCAAAACATTAAACTTCATCAGGTGAAGCCATGCTTTTGTGGACTTGGATGTGTGCTTTGGGCCGCTGTCGTGCTGAAAGGTAAACTTCCTCTTCACCTTCAGCTTTCTAACGGACGCCTGAAAGTTTTATGACAAAATTGCCTGGAGTTTGGAACTGTTCACAATTCCCTCCACCCTGACTAAGGCCCCGGTTCCAGCTGAAGAAAAACAGCCCCAAAGCATGATGCTGCCATAACCATGATTCACTGTGGGTATGGTGTTCTTTGGGTAATGTGCAGTGTTGTTTTTTTGTGCCAAACATTCCTTTTGTAATCATGGCCAAAAAGTTCAACCTTGGTTTCATCAGACCATAACACATTTTCCCACAGTTTTGGGAGACTTGATGTTTGTTTTTGTAAACTTTAGTTTTTCTTTCTTTAAGAAAAGGCTTCCGTCTTGCCACCCTACCCAATTGCCAATCCATATGAAGAATACAGGAGATAGTTGTCACATGTAGCACACAGCCAGTAAAAATTAGAGAATGTTAAAAGTGGAGAATGTTCTGACATGGTCTATCTTTGTCTCATTCTTTTACATCACAAAACTGTTAAGGGCAATTTAAGGGCTTTGTAGACTTTTTATAACCACTGTTACTTTAATATTACAGATGGCATCATTGGCCGTCAATACTTCACAGAAAGAAACAAACTACAGATCAGCAACAAGAACCTGACTGAAGAGAGAGACCAGCTACAGACTAGATACAAAGCCCTGACTGAAGAGAGAGACCAGCTACAGACTAGATACAAAGCCCTGACTGAAGAGAGAGACCAGCTACAGACTAGATACAAAGCCCTGACTGAAGAGAGATACCAGCTACAGACTAGATACAAAGCCCCGACTGAAGAGAGAGACCAGCTACAGACTAGATACAAAGCCCTGACTGAAGAGAGAGACCAGCTACAGACTAGATACAAAGCCCTGACTGAAGAGAGAGACCAGCTACAGACTAGATACAAAGCCCTGACTGAAGAGAGAGACAAGCTACAGACTAGATACAAAGCCCCGACTGAAGAGAGAGACCAGCTACAGACTAGATACAAAGCCCTGACTGAAGAGAGAGACCAGCTACAGACTAGATACAAAGCCCTGACTGAAGAGAGAGACCAGCTACAGACTAGATACAAAGCCCTGACTGAAGAGAGAGACAAGCTACAGACTAGATACAAAGCCCCGACTGAAGAGAGAGACCAGCTACAGACTAGATACAAAGCCCTGACTGAAGAGAGAGACCAGCTACAGACTAGATACAAAGCCCTGACTGAAGAGAGAGACCAGCTACAGACTAGATACAAAGCCCTGACTGAAGAGAGAGACCAGCTACAGACTAGATACAAAGCCCTGACTGAAGAGAGAGACCAGCTACAGACTAGATACAAAGCCCTGACTGAAGAGAGAGACCAGCTACAGACTAGATACAAAGCCCTGACTGAAGAGAGAGACCAGCTACAGACTAGATACAAAACCCTGACTGAAGAGAGAGACCAGCTACAGACTAGTTATAAAACACACACTGAAGAGAGAGACAAACTACAGAGAGACAGAGACACCTTCCAGAGTTTATTGGGTAAGTGAATTGAACTGGTTTTCCTTTTAATCATATCAAAATCTCATCAAAATGGCATTCATATTGACTTGCAAAACTGAAACTGAAAACTGAATAAACATATTATACATGTAATTCAATTAGTGAAATGTCCAAATGGATGGAAAGAGTTTGGTAACCACTTCTATTACGTCTCCACTGAGAAAAATAACTGGGAAGATGCCAACCAGGACTGTCTGAAGAGAGGGGCACAGCTAGTGATCATAAACAACCAAAAGGAACAGGTGAAAGGGAGATCCATAAGGGATTTAGGGATTTATATGGTTATTTTGGTGCCATTGTCAACATCATAATCTTTTTCTGATAGAAATTCCTCATTACATTAAACATACGTACTTGGATCGGTCTGACTGACCATGAGACTGAGGGGACCTGGAAATGGGTGGACGACACACCTCTGACTACAGCGTAAGATATTGCACTCTGTATAAAACAAAATTTTATGGATTGTATAAAACTAAATGTTATGGATATCATTCTTTAAGTATCCGTTTTAAAAGTCAAAAAAATGTGAGGTTGTTATGCAAGCCAATGATTACTAGCATTAATTCAATGACTGACATTCAACAGTAACAGCTAGCATAAAAACTGTTAAATGTCTAGTTACTGTGCTAAGGCTCTTTCACTATTTAATCAGTGCTAAATGGCAACCTCTTGTAAGTAATTTTGGAGTAATAATCCAGAAAAGAATAATCTAGGCTATGTTTCAAACCAGGTACCTTCCGCTCCACAGGTGGGTGCCTCACCCTGAGCTCCAGACAGGATCTTGCTTTGAGAGGAGGCTAATTCATTTAGTGCAAATTCGCAGCATTCGTTACATATGATACGTTTGTTTGATGTTCATTTCATATTATGTTTTAATAGTATTCGTAACATATACATTGTAATGGCATTCGTAAGATATGTTACGGTTTAGCCAATTCGTAATGTACTATACGTTTGGTAGCTCATTTTAATGTAACCTAACATAACGTAACATATCATACGATATAGGGGTGCCATGGATTTACATAGTCTACTTAGTCCCATGTCCACATTCGATTGTGAGGTAGATAAACTTCTCTGCTGTCTCTTTAACCTTAAAAAATATCAGCAATTTGGATTTATGAATTTGTTCTCTACCAGTTTCTGACTCTCTGGTTCTCTGTGCTGTTCTCATTATAGGTACTGGGGTGACGAAGAGCCTACTAATGGTGGTGGTAAATATGGAGAGGAAGACTGTGCAGAAATTAATAATAGTTGGTATAGTGATCCTGTAAAGAAATGGAATGATGTTTCATGTACCACACTACTTAACTGGATTTGTGAAAAAGTCAATTAATAAAAATACTTTGTTATCTACTATACAATCAGAATGCATTAAGACAGTACACAAATAATAAACAATATGACATTTAGCAAAAATGTGTATCCAAATTGACTTACAGCCATGGAGATGGGGTATTGATTTTATTGTTCAGTGTTGATCTGAATTTTGCCTTTAAAATAATATCAAATGCATTGCAAAATTGTAGGATTTATTGATTAGAGAAATCAGGCTTGACTGGTTGACTGTTCTATTATAAATGTCATTTGCAAAAGTTATTATTGTGATTCTGCTTGTCTCACATCCAACAAGTCTTAGTTGCACACAATCTGCACAAAAGTATTAAACATGTTGTCCTGTGTGTATTGAGAAATATCCATTGCAGGTAGATACCTTAAAACAATTTTGTCACAGTTCCATGTTTCTGACAACCACATTGAAGAGGAACCTGTCATTTTTAGCCCCCATGAGGCTTCTTATTTATTCATGTTTGTTTCCAAGAGTGCTCATTTTAAGCATAAAGGAGATGATTGAATTAACAATACATAGTAGCATACAAATCTCTATTCTCACTTTCATCATACTGTATAGCATCAATGCTGAGCTCCATCAGTCTTGTAACAGAGTTCATTATATGACCACATAGGAATCCCTTTATTATCACTTGTTTGTGACAGAAGAGTAAAACAGTAATTCCAAAGGAAACTGGAGGTCATCTTGGTTTAAAGGGAAAATTAATCTACTTATTAAGAAGAAATTAGAATCTCAATGTAATGAATACGACCTGACAGATGATTATAATTCCAATCGTGAAAAGGCAATGTTTATTTAACCTGCAAGGGGCACAGGCAAAGGCAGCACAGAAAAGAACAAGCAGACTAGTTTCAGTAACGGGTGGTCAGTCAGGCTAGTTTCAGTAACGGGTGGTCAGAGGCTTGTTAATTAAACTACAAATTATACCTTACAAAGAAGAAGTGGCAGAGATCGACTATCTATAGGGAGTGTAGATGAGGAACAGGTGTCTAGAATTCTGGTGATTTTGATCTGGGTTGAGTTATGATGAGTCGTAAGAGGCTGTGAGTCCTGTGTTTACAGGTAGAGGGAGTGAAGGAGTAGTCAAAGTACATGGATGGTGAGAGGACCTCACACTCGACAAGTTTCACAAATTGAGAGTAACTGAAAGAAAAAAGGTACCCGATACAGGGTAAGCGGATGAAGATGAGATGAGAGATGAAAGAAAAAAGGGCATTTTTCACACAGAGTACTTTGACAAAATGTACAGATTTTCACCCATCTCCCTTTACATCATCACACACACACATCATCGACCTTCGGCCTAGGGTGCTCGGGGACCACGTACACTTATGAGCATCCTTATGTTCCGTGGCAAACCCGGCCACCAGGTGCTCGCCGGCGAGCCCTCCCTCTGGGCCTGGCTCCAGATGGGGGCCCCGGGCTTCCTCCGGGCAGGGTAACTCCTCCTTTTCCTCGTTTATACATGGAGTAAGTGATGAGGAAGTCCTCCAAGCCCCTCAGGGTAATGACTGCTCTGATGGTTACATTCTTTATCTGCTGGCTGCCCTACCATGACTTCATACTGCTTGAGCTGAACCACCAAAACTACAACCTGGATGTCATCAGAGCTGGTCTTATGGTGGGGACCACTGTAGCCACAACCAGTAGTTTGATCAACCCGGCGCTTTAAGGTTTCATGGGCAACGACTTCCAGCAGAAATTCAAGAGGTCCATCCTGTCTAAGATTGAGAATGCGATCAATTTATAAAACAAACATTAAGAAGATTACATTGTTGATACCTTTATTATCTGGCATGGCACCAGAACACAACTAGATTAGCCACCATCCAGCCTTGTTAAAGCGAGGCTCGCCATACAGTCAATAAGTACGTATCAGGTGTATATGCACCCGTAATGAGGATTTTATTGTTGAATCTAAAGCAGAAAAGGAACGAAGCAAGCCTAGTTCAGCCAGCCTGCAATACAAAGTGATGAATGTTGTTGCCCTCACTGGATTCCAACCTGGGTCTCCCACATAAGTGGGCGGATCTTTAACCACTACACCACGGAGCTATACATTTGATCAGTGTCGGTATAGCATCTCGTCATTGGATAATTTTGTCATGCGTTAACATCACGCCAAGTTTAAATATTTCGCTAGACACCATTAAGCATTGTGTGCAACTAACAAACGTTCCTTATTATGTTTACGTTCACCACAAATAGCATCTATGAAACTTATGGTTTTTGCCACTGGCCGTTATAAAAGCTTATTGGTCAGTAATAGGCTTACTAGTATCTACTACAGTAACTTAATAATTGGACTAGTCATAATTTCTATCGGGACTGAACGTGAACATGACAAAGCTATTTAATTTTATGGCACAACGACGTTCGTTTTTATTTCATTCGTGAATGCCATTGATACAATAACTATCAATATAAGTGACGATAACTGACTTTTTCGTCAATTGAAAAGACGAAAGAATCGTGGAAACCCCTACTCTTTTACTGCCCAAGGGGTTTTGATCTAGCCCAAGGGGTTTTGATCTACTCCAAAAGATTATGCATGGATGCATACTTTGAAAATCCACCACAAATAGTTGTAGTATAACGTAAACAGTTTTATTTTATGCTTACTATAATGTAACTACTGAACGTTGTTTCCAGTGAAGTTTTTGTCTATCCAGAACTGATCCTAATGCATAATCTGCTTTGACTGTAATAGGATTCGAACACGGTACATACAGTATTGGTTGTGGTTCCGTGTCTCTAACTAATATGCTATTTAACAAGGGTCGGTCGGTCAGAGACATTTGCCGTTCTTGGCCAGCTCCACTTACATGGTCCGGCAAAAACTGTGTTTCAACTTCCTTAATAGAGGTTACTCAAAAGAGTGTTTATACTCAGCTCTGAATAAGGTCATCACTATTGATAGAACCACCCATGGCAGTTTTAGCACGTTTTCCCCAGTGTGGCAAAAGGATGGCATGAGTTTCCAACTGGGGGGAGCAGATGTTAATAATGAGACATTTTATGTTCAACAACATAGTCCTATTCATTTCTAAAAGAAGTTTAAACAACTATCAGAAATAATGTTTTCACAATTATATATATTTTTCACAAACACTTACTTAGGCTTAGGGTTATTTTTTTGTCACTCGTTTGTTGAAACCTGTGTTTGTCTGTCTATGTGTTACTGACCAGACACAAATGGGGAACTTTTGTGTATCTGGGAAACTTTAAGGTGTAATGTGTGTAGGTGTGTGGGTGTGTGTGTATTAGTTATCATTTTTATCAAAGGGATTTATTCTATAATTAAAAAATATATACACATACAAATGATAAAACAGCAGAGGTTTATGAACAGCAGTTTTCTTCATCTTTATCTAGCTCAGTCATATCATTCAGTTTATCCTCGGAAGGTGTATGAGGATACCAGAAAACAGGAGAGGACAAAGTAGAAAATAGTCTTTCCTCAATTTCACAATTTCACTCTTTCTCATCCCTATTAGAGAATGTCCAAGGTTACAATCATAGGAACATGTTCTCCATTGTGTTTTAAGGAAAGTTGAAGATTGTGGCTGAAGGAGGAATCAAATTACAGTTTTTTACAATCGCTATGACAGTTTTTTCAATACATTTAACAAGTTTCCTAAACTCTTAACACGGCTAGCACAACATCCATCTTTGTAGGCTATACAATTAACACATTTCTTGTTGCTTTGACACAAAATGCATACAGTTAACACAAATTTAAAATGCTTGAACTTCTTTTACACACAAGCTCAACCAAGACCAAAACAATGTAATTTTACAGTCAAATTTACAAATGCTTTTACACTGTATGTCAGAACAGATAACACCATGTTCTAAACCTAACCTTACAGGCTAAAGTCAAGGTAAACAGCTGTTTATATTGTGAATTGAAACACAAATATATTCCCTGTATCTTATTCCATTGCTAATGAGAAACAGCTTATTGAAGTTATGCAAATATATAAATCACAGCTGATTCCCATCCAGGAAGCACACTCAGGTGTTGAGGTTCTTTCAATCGCATGATCATATGTTCTAAAAGAGTACTCTTTGGGCTTATATTGTGTGGAAAAGGAACAATATGGAGCAACACAAAGAAAGAAAGAAAGAAAGAAAGAAAGAAAGAAAGAAATGCCTGCACGAGGGAGAGGAAGACGAGTACCAGGACAAGGGAGAGGAGTGGGACAAGGACAAGGGAGAGGAGTGGGGCAAGGACAAGGGAGAGGAGTGGGGCAAGGACAAGGGAGAGGAATGGGGCAAGGACAAGGGAGAGGAGTGGGGCAAGGACAAGGGAGAGGAGTGGGGCAAGGACAAGGGAGAGGAGTGGGGCAAGGACAAGGGAGAGGAGTGGGGCAAGGACAAGGGAGAGGAGTGGGGCAAGGTAGAGGGAGAGGAGTTAGAATGCGTGGTGGCGCTCAAAGAAGGACCAGAGCTAGGGTAACTGATCAAGTAAGAGCTACTATCATTGACCATGTCATAAACCACGGGCTATCATACAGAGAGGCTGGTGAACGAGTACAGCCAAATCTCAGCCGGGACACGTGGCATCCATTGTCCGTATTTTCAGAGAAACCAACAGGTAGGATATTGCTTTTCCTACAGCAAAGTGTAAATACAGTAATTTTACCATTTACAGTATTAGAGTGACTGTATGCCTCCGGTCTCTAAAATGTAACTGTATTTTGTCCCTCTAAGGATTCAACGTCTACCTCCCTAAACCCAACAAAACAAAAATGTAGAGAGGCATCAAAAGAAACTGCAGTGCAAAACACAATCTATGATCAATACAATATACTGTCTATTGTATAAGGGCAGACCTGATACATAAAATAATGCAGTTTCTGTAATTTTAGCTAATGATAGTGTTTTTTTTGTCATTGTGTTATGATTGACTAAATGTTCCTGTTGGAAGAGAACATGTGTTAGTGTTTTGAATAATTATTTGATTTTGAAACATGTTTGCAGTGTTTTGTTAGACATAGTGTATTGTGTTAGTGTATTATTGTATTTTGTAAATTAGTTTTGGAGTTTAGTTTACAATGTGTGATTTTGAGCATGAAATTAACCGTTTTGCCAATTGTGTGTTTTAGGTGTGTTGGTGCGTTAAGAGTTTAGGAAACTTGTTAAATGTATTGAAAAAACTGTCATAGCGATTGTAAAAAACTGTAATATTGAGCAATGTTTGTAGTAAATGTAATATACAGCTATTTTACAATTTTCATAAGATGGATACTTAAGTCATGAACTTTGTGATTGATCCTTTTCAAAGTAATTTTAGAGTTGAAGTGTCTTTCCTCTAGGGTTCCTATTTCATACAGTTGACAACGGTTTTGGAAAAACACATTTCAGAGGACAGTCATGGCCTCGGATTAAATCCATCCTCATGAAGTGAGTGAAAGTCGTACAGTAGAGTCCATCAGTTTGTATGTTACAGTATGTAGCAGCTGCAGATTACACAGTTTGGGTTTAATGAATGCTTTTTTGAAGATTGTCTTTCTGCACAATGTTTTGCAGCATGATTCAATGCAATGCACAAATGCTCAATAATGGCAGATTCTCAGTGGCACTGTCACTGAAAAACAGGTAGTCTATCTCATGAAAACAGACCAAGCAACATACAACATAAGCGATGACGTTGCCTTTATGGTGACACCATTATTTATCCTTTATGGTGAGTTATATTCACAATTCTACCAGCAAGTAACTCAAAAGTGAACAGTGCAGACAGAAGACATTTTCTTTATCACATGTGTACTAAGATGTCAGACGGAATCTACAGACATAAAGGGAATGTAATTGGCACAAATATTGATTGCCCAGCTGACAAGCCCAAACCAGGAATGTATGTCATTTAACATTCAGGTAATATTGAATGCATGCAAAATACATACAAACACGCATAAACACCCACAACCAAACACAAGTACAAACACGGGCATATAGGCAGATATGCAAACACACACTTATTTTTTATATTTAAAAAGTACATGAAGTAAAACCTATAAAAAATATTTTACTTAAATTATTTTACAGCAGGCTTACCTTATGATTTGTATTATAACTAATCTTATCTTTTCAGCAATAAGGTACAAATGTTCATACTTTTAATAACCGTATTTCAAAGTTTTATTCTTAGACATTCAGATTCAGTGTATTGTCAGTGTTGGAAAAGACCTTCTGAAGTGTGTCTGGGAGTGCTGTGTGTTCAGCTTCTGCCTGGGATCATAGCACTGTCTGTCTACTGTAAGTTTTATTCACTTCCACTTAAAGTTGAACTGACAACATTTTAAGAACATGTTGCCTTGTTAAAAGAATGAAACTTTGCTGTTACCCAAAGATCCTCATTTGACTTGATCGAGCAACATTGCTAAATCCAGATGAACAAAGCTGGTAGAGAATTATCCAAAAAAACTCATGACTGTAACTGCTGCCAAAGGCAACCTCAACCAAATATTGACACAAGGGCTGAATGTAATCAATTATTTTATTTTTTTACAAGTCGTTTTAGTTTTATATTTGTTTTATATTTGTAATTAATTGAGAACTTTTTTCCACTTTAACATTATGGACTTTCTTGTGTTGATCAGTGGCAAAAACTTCTAATGGAATCATTTTTGAATGCATGTTGTTACACAATAAAATGTGGAGAAGATCAATGGACGTGAATACTTGACAGACACTGACCTTTCTGTTTCTGTGCGAAAACATAACATTTTGCTAATTTCTGACAACTCACTGGATTAAGTCATTACTAATGCAGTTCAGGATCGGTCTGCCCAGACCTCTAAAAACGTTGTTCAGTAACAAAATACATTAAAAAAAGCGAGTGCTTGGAAGTAACATAGTTAAATCTCAACTACCCCCACATCATAATTCCAAATAGGTCATCAGGAAATTGGCAGAGGAAAAAATGTAGGTAAAATCTGTTAGACCTAAGGGTCATGAATCCATGAACCAACACTTAATATAACTTGAATTTAACAGTTGGAGACATTGGGCATCAATACTTCAAAGGTGGTTTCCACTTTCTTCTGACTGTTGTGAGGTAAATAAACTTCCTTGCTGTCTCTTTAACCTTCAAAAACATCTGCATATTGGATTTACAGTAGGTTTTCTTTTCTACCAGTGACTGACTCTCTGGTTCTCTGTGTTGTTCCAACTACAGGTACTGGGGACCACCACAGCCTGATAATGGTGGAGGCACCCATGGAGAGGAGGACTGTGCTGAGATTGTGAATTGTTATAATGATCCTGTAAAGAAATGGAATGACCTTTCATGTACCACTAAACTTAACTGGATTTGTGAAACAGTCAGTGAATAACAATACCTTGTTATATACAGTACAATCAGAATGCATAAAGACTGTACACAAACAATAAACAATATAATATTTAGCAAAAATGAATATCCAAATTCCCTTACAACCATATGTTTCACAAGGACAAAAATGAATGTGCTAAAAACCCCAGTCTTTCCGTTTCTCTCTCCTACTCTCTCCTCTTCAATTCAACTACAATTAAATTGCTTTATTGGCAGGAAAAACATTGCGCAAGTTTTGCCAAAGCATCAATACAATACACGTTGTCCTAAAATATACTGACATACTTTTGTGACATATTAACAAATAAGTGACAATTCTATGTTTCTGAAAACAAAAATGGAGAGGAACACAACTAGCCACCATGGGGATTCACTTCTTATTTATTCATGTTTATTTACTAGAGTGTACAATGGATTTTAACACAATGGAGATGATCAGATTGGCCATATTTCTTAGCATACAAATATTTGTATTCTTACTTTCGTCATATAACATTTATGTTGAGCTCCATCAGTCTTCAAACAGAGGTCATGAATACAGACTCATAGAAATCCCATTACCTATCGTTTGTTTTGTGAAAAGTTATTCCGAAGGAAACTCTGGTGGTCATCTTGATTTAAAGGGAAAGTTCACCTACTTGTAAGATAAAATTCTGATCTCAGTAGGTTCAGTTATCACCCAGTGTAGTTTGAAGAAACACACATATTTTCACCTGTCTCCCTTTACTGCATCACACACACATTATATCTCAGTATCTGTGGTCAATATGGAACTCCAGATCTCTGCTCCAAACCACAGGACAAGAGAAAACATCACACAGACATTCAGACACAGGGACTGAGTCAAAGGGGGCCCTCTGGTGGACATAGTGTTATATTCAGGTAAGGCTGGAGACAGATGTCTGTGCTGTGGAGTTCACACCCACCCGGGGCCTCATGTATCAATCAATGCACAAAAGTGTTGCGTTTATAATTTTGTTCAATGTATGTCTCCTCCATATGTTCTCCTGAAATTGTGCCAAAACACAAGTTCTACGTTAAACTGAATTATACTTTTCGTAAATGGACATCCTCACATTTGCAAACATCCACACTCAAGATAACAGCACAGTGCTGTTTCAAAACAGCTGAAAAGTAAAGTCAGAAGTTCAGATTTTATCAATGTTGAACTTGATGGGAAAGTGTACGTATCTCTACACAAATAAGCCTCTCATACTAACCATCTCATCTGTTACAAACCTGTATTATTAATTCCATCATCCCTGAAGAAAAACATGTTGTTCCCCAATTTATAATATGATAAAAGATATTTGTGTAACACAGATTTCGACAAAGAGAACCTGAAGTTTTAATCATTGCATCAGAGTTATCCTGTAATTTACATGATAATGTTTACCGCTTTCCTCTTAGTAGTAGAGTACATTTTAACTTGATAGAAAGAAAAGCACATTAATTAATGGCCTGGAAATTACTTTTAAGGCCCGATAGCAACAAGTAACAATATTTACAGAAGAAGTGAAAGGTTTGTCTGCTGTGTGACAGTGTGGGAGGGATGGTTGCAGGTTAGTAGTTTCCTGGGTCTGAGCTCTTTAGACTAGTGCATCTCTGTCTGCAGACCCTTAGACATGGCCTGTAACTCTGTTGATGACATGTATGAAGGCTGCACTGAGCAAATGTACAACCAAGTGAAGAAGCAATGTCTTCCAGATGAAAAGACCAATGAGCCCTTTGAAGAGGCCTGAAATATTTTCCATTGTGCAAATAAAGCAAAGGAATGATTAAAAAAGAACAAGTGTTCTTCCACATGATCATATTCAGGCTATTTTTGCTTATTCTGCAATACAATGCAGTTCAACAAGGCAGTCCAAAACAATAGAACAGAGTACAAAACCTCCTTCAATTTCCACTCCCTGCATTTCCTCTTGACTGATGCTCTCTGCCTGTTGAAAACCCCCCATAATTTATTATTAATCACATACAGAAAACCAGAAATGATTTTGTTGGTAAGTTAAACAAATTATTAGATTTGTTTGGATTAGATTTGTATTAGATTCTTTGCATCCAGATCTCTCAACAAGGACATTAATAATACATTTGGAAAACAATCCTGCTTTGAGATAGCGACATGTTATTGAGATTACCTCAAGTCCTACCCAGGGATGGGACAATATGAGAAGGAGGTGTTGATTCTTCCTTCTGAGATTTTTTAAAATTAAACAAAAGAAAAAACAGTATTTTCGAATCTGTGACGTTCTCTACGCATTAAAGAGGCAAACGGAGCAATCTAAATTCTTAAAATGTTTAGGCAAATACAGTGATCAAAGTAACTGTAAGTCAGTGAATCTTCTTGCTTTTATCTAGTTGTAGAACATTGTTGGTTTGAGTCAACATTTCTATGGGTTTCACAGACAAATAAACCAAAGTAATGTTCCAGCTAACCACAAACTAGGAATTTTTCTTAACATGTCATTTGTGGCAGACTGCCGTAGAAATTCACATTGATGTTAATGTTTTACTCCCAGAGAAGTATCATCTGATGTGAATCTCCTCATTCAGTAACCGCTTGTTAGCTAGCAAGTTTGGCTGGCCAACACTAACAGTACTATTTCCATGCTTATCCATGATTGTTCATCCAACATTAAATGCAACACAAATGTATCGGTTTTCAGTGTGATTTTCTTCAGGAGTAAATAGTTTAAGCTGTTACGACAAAAGAGAATGGGGGAGCAGGGACAAGTGTCAGGCAACTTAAAAGTTGGATTAAATGATGTATTATACTTGAATCTGAATAACCTTATTAATTAAGATAAATTATTATTACCATCTCTTAAAGGTTATGCTCTGCCTTTTTATAAGAAGTATTCACATTACTTTAGTAGGCAGGGGAGACAATAGTCTTGATAATGAAGTACAGAGTGGTACAAAAAGTCAACTGCCAACAAAGTACATGGAAGGGAAGAAAGTAGACCATAGTGGAACAGAGGATAGAAGAGAGGAAAGAAGAGGTACAGATAACAGAAGAGGAAGTGAGGAAGGAAACAGATTGAGGGGAGGGAAGAGAGAATAGATGGTGGGGCAGTCAGATAACAGAATTACAAATACTTCAAGCTATATTTGAGTGCATGCCATATTAGTGCATGTGTAATGATGTTCTTTTCTCATCTCTGTTTACCATTTCTCTGTAAAGCACTTTGGATAAACTGTGTTGTGTTTAAAGCACTACACTAAAAAAACTGTAGCTTACACAATTTAGGTTTAATGTACACTTTTGCTTTTTAGTCTTTCTGCACAGCGATTTGCAGCACCATTCAATGCAATGCACAAATTATTTATAATGGCAGATTCTTAGTGTGACTGTCACTGAATAACAGGAAGTCTCCCTGAACAACTCAGACCTAGCTACTTCCATCAAAAGCCACAATGTTATCTTCCTGGTTACACCTTCATTTAACCTCTATGGTGAGTTTGTCACATTTCAACCACTAAATCACTCCTTGTCTTTATCACACATGTGCTAAGATGTCAGAGGGAATCTGTGAACTTGACGGGAATGTTATTGACACAAACATTGATTACCCCACATATGGCAATGAAGAAGATGACAAGCCCAAACAAGGTAGGGTTGTCAGTCAACATTCAGGTAATATTGAAGGCACAAAATACACACAAATGCACACACACACCCAAGAACACGCAGGTACACACACAGGCATATTGGCAGAAATGCACACACAGACTTTATTTTTAAATGAAAACAGTACATAGAAATAAAATACATTAAAACTTATTTTGCTTTGATAATTTTACTATTTTGACCTTTAGCAGGCTTATGACTTATCTTTCGACTAATCTTATCTTTTCAGCATTGGAGTGCACATTCTTATACTTTAATTATCTGTATTTCAATATTTAATACAGTGCAGTGTCAGTGGTGGAAAAGACCTTCTGGTATTGCTGCAGTGAGTCTGGGACTGCTGTGTGTTCTGCTTCTGGTTAGGATCATAGGACTGTCTGTCCACTGTAAGTTTAATTCACTTACACCTAAAGTTAAACTGACAACATTTAAAGAGCGTATTCTCTTGTTGAAAGAATGGATCATTGTGAACAGCAGTCTGTGAAGCAGTAATTGGACTGGTTACAGAGGAGGCCTGTGGTGATCTATGACCCCACCGTCTCCACAGGGACTGTTGTAGCGGTGGCACAAGGTCGTACAGTGGGATTGGGAGAAAAAGGGGGTAAAATTGATTACGTGGACTTAACATTTTGCTTCTTTCTGCCAACACATTGGATTTAGTCTTTATTATGGCTGTTCAAGATCCGAATGCCCATACATTTAGAAAATGTTGTTCAATATCAAAGTACATAAAACAATAGAGTGCTGGAAGCAACATTGTTAAGTCTGAACTACCCCCCACATCATATTCCCAAATTGGCAGAGAAAAAAATCTGGGTAAAATATATGTAGAATAAAGGATGGAATCCATCAACTAGCCCTTTATGTAACTTGAATTTTACAGATGGAGCCATTGGGCATCAATACTTCACAGAAAGAGACAATCTACAGACTAACTACAACAACCTGACAAAAGAGAGAGACCAGCTACAGTTTAGTTACAAAAACATGACCGAAGAGAGAAACCAGCTACAGAGTGAAAGAGACAAACTACAGCGTGAGAGATACGAACTACAGAGTGAGAGAGACAAACTACCGAGTGAGAGAGACAAACTAAAGAGTGAGAGAGACAAACTACAGAGTGAGAGAGACAGCTTTTTACATGGTAAATGAACTGAACTGGTTCTCTTTTCAATCTTGATCCTCATGAAAATAGTCTTTACATTGATTTTAGAAACTGTAATGGATTCAACACATATAGCATGTAATTTGATCTACTGCTTTTCTTTTAAACAGTGTTTGGCAAAAGCAACTATTATGTTTCCATGGAAAGAAATAACTGGGAATATGCCAACCAGGACTGTCTGAAGAGAGGGGCAAAGCTAGTCATCATAAACAACCAAAAGGAACAGGTGAGAGGGAGGTCCATAAAAGATTTATAGATTTCTTTTGACTTGGTTTATTTCGATGCTATTGACAACATCATAATCTTTCTCTGATAGAAATTTCTAATATCATTAAACATACATACTTGGATTGGTCTGACTGACAGTGAGGCTGAGGGGACCTGGAGATGGGTGGATGGCACACCTCTGACTACAGCGTAAGAGATTATATTCTGTATGAAACTAAATTTTATGGATATCATTCAAGTATCTTTTAAATGTCAAAATAAAGTTGAGGTTGTTTTGCAAGCCAATGATTACTAGCATTGGTTCAATTACTTTTATGCTAGATGTCAACAGTAACAGCTAGCATAAAAACTGTTAAATGTCTAGTCACTGTGCTAAGGCTCTTTCACAATTTAATCAGTGCTAGTTGTCAACTTCCTTGAATATTGAATGCAGTTATAGAAAGATGGTTTCCACTTGATTGTGCAACCTGGTCTCAGGGGACTACGGAGACCATTTTACGTAAATCTTTGACAGCCAAATTCGTTAGCTATATTATGTTAGGTAAAGAAATTTCAGAGTAATAATCCAGAAAAGAAAAATCTAGGCTATGTTTCAAACCAGGGACCTTCCGCTCCACAGGTGGGTGCCTCACCCTGAGCTCCTGACAGGAACTTGCTTTGAGAGGAGGCTAATTCATTTAGTGCAAATTCGCAGCATTCGTTAAATACGTTTGTTTGATGTCATTTCATATTATGTTTTAATAGCATTCGTAACATATTATACATTGTAAAGGCATTTGTAAGATATGTTGCGTTTTAGCCAGTTCATAATGTACCATACGTTTAGTAGCTCATTCTAATGTAAACTAACATAACGTATCATATCATACGATATCGGGGTGCCATTGATTTACGTAGTCTAGGTAGTCCCATGTCCACATTCAATTGTGAGGTAGATAAACTTCTCTGCTGTCTCTTTAACCTTCAAAAATATCAGCAATTTGGATTTATGAATTTGTTCTCTACCAGTTTCTGACTCTCTGGTTCTCTGTGCTGTTCTCATTACAGGTACTGGGGAGAAAAAGAGCCAAATAGTGGTGGTGATAAAAACAAAGATGAGGACTGTGCAGGGATAAATAATTTTTGGTATAGTGATCCTGTTAAGAAATGGAATGACTTTACATGTAACACACAACTTAACTGGATTTGTGAAAAAGTCAATTATTAAAAATACTTTGTTATCTACTATACAATCAGAATGCATTAAGACAGTACACAAATAATAAACAATATGCCATTTAGCAAAAATGTGTATCCAAATTGACTTACAGCCATGGAGAGCAGGGGTTGATTTTAATGTTCAGTACTGATCTGAATTTTGCCTTTAAAATAATATCAAATGCATTGCAAAATTGTAGGATTTATTGATTAGAGAAATCAGGCTTGACTGGTTGACTGTTCTATTATAAATGTCATTTGCAAAAGTTATTATTGTGATTCTGCTTGTCTCACATCCAACAAGTCTTAGTTGCACACAATCTGCACAAAAGTATTAAACATGTTGTCCTGTGTGTATTGAGAAATATCCATTGCAGGTAGATACCTTAAAACAATTTTGTCACAGTTCCATGTTTCTGACAACCACATTGAAGAGGAACCTGTCATTTTTAGCCCCCATGAGGCTTCTTATTTATTCATGTTTGTTTCCAAGAGTGCTCATTTTAAGCATAAAGGAGATGATTGAATTAACAATATATAGTAGCATACAAATCTCTATTCTCACTTTCATCATACTGTATAGCATCAATGCTGAGCTCCATCAGTCTTGTAACAGAGTTCATTATATGACCACATAGGAATCCCTTTATTATCACTTGTTTGTGACAGAAGAGTAAAACAGTAATTACAAAGGAAACTGGGGGTCATCTTAGTTTAGAGGGAAAATTAATCTACTTATAAAGAAGAAATTAGAATCTCAATGTAATGAATACGACCTGACAGATGATTATATGCTACCTGCAACATCCTAACTGTTCGGACGCTCTTGCTTACTGCTCCGTGCTTTGCTCTATCGCTTTTATATTCTTATACTTTATTTCCTTTTACCACCTAATTTTAAACTCAGCAAATCAGCACAGTGCTCAAACGCTTGGATTACTACAAAAAAGCAGAATTATTTTTTTTATACAACCAGTCTCCCACAGAAAGCTTACATTCCGGGAAAAAAAAATAAAAAAAAATAAAAAACTGCCAACACTCTTAAGGATAAGAGAAAATGCCTCTTCTGGAATCGACTTGCTGTACTAACTGCCACAAACTTTTACAAAGGATTGCAGTTCCTGAAACAAAGTTATTTGTGGGATCACCAAGCCAGACGGAACACACAACAGAGCTCCATCATGGACACCCTCAGCACACAGCCGGTGAGTCCCATGAATCTAATGCTCCTCAACAGACCATACTGAGTGTAGAGAAACAAGCCGATCGACTTACACATCGATGGCATAAACAGGGAGCGAAACCTAAAGGCACTCGAGACATCAGACTGTCACGAGTATCACATATTGCCGCAGTAGCATCCTCTACCCCAAATACGGCTCTGACAAGGATTGCAAACACTGGTCTCCTATCACCGCCTATACATCTTGAGAACAGATTTGATGTATTATTGAATGAGGAATCCCCAAACTTGAAGAATGTGTTTGAACATAGACTGAATCAGCCAGTAGCTAACTCTAAAGCTAACAGGCACTCAAGGTTGAGCAGACAGCGGCATTCAGCTCAGAGCACAGCTGAGCCCAGGACTCTGATAGTGGGTGACTCCATAATCAAAAACATTAGTAGCAGGGATACAACTACATGCTGCCTTCCACAAGCAACAACTTCTGATGTAAACAGGGAACTTCAGAACATTCTGATGAAACATAAGACTGCAAATAGACTCGTCATTCATGTGGGGAAGAATGACATTCATAAAGAGCAGTCAGAACTCCTAAAGAAGGATTTCAATGAACTTTTTGAAACACTTAAAAGACTGACAGTTCAAACTTTCATCAGTGGACCACTCCCAGCAAGAGGAACAAACAGGTTTTCACGCTTGCTTGGGCTTAATACATGGCTGAAAAAAACCTGCAATATAAAAGGAGTGAACTTCATTGACAACTTCAATCTTTTCTGGAGTCTTTTCAACAAAATGGCCACCAGCCAAACAAACTGAGGTCAAGAGTGCTTAAGGACAATATCTACTTCTTCCTCCGTCATCCTTCTGCCAATCCACACAACCAGAATGGCACACACACATCTGGACACAGTATGAATGACCACAGGACTTCACTTCAGCACCTAAATGGACATGCGGTCAACGGATTATACAAGGACAATGATAACACCACTCAGCCACAACAACCCTTGCTCATGGACACAATCTCAGCTGAGCCCTGCCCACCAAGGTTTGCCAACTTACTAGATGTCACAGACATAATAGAAGTGCTACAAGATTCAGCACCAAAGGACGACATCCTGAAAAACAGCCAGGGAAACAGCGAAATCTATTGCAGCAAAATATACTGCAACATATCACAGCCTCAGATTACACCTGAGAAAAAGACCCTCTCACCACATACTTAATCTCTTTCTCCAGCATCTCCCCATCTATGCTTCCCAGAGAAAATGGAGAAACTGGTGTGTGCTGGAACCATATTATCCCACTCTTTTGCAAGCCCCCAGATACCGGTCAAAAAACGGCTGGCTCCTCAACCACCAAAGCCGGCGGGCCCAGCTCCCCCTCCTCCTGTGAGATATCTTCGATCACAACGCCAGGGCCCACACCCTCTTCCTTCTGTTCGAGGTGTACCAAAAACAACTGATACCAGCTCTCAGTGATATGTGTCGGGTCCCCGCTGTGACAACAGCAACTTTATCAAATGTTTACAGAACAAGCGGGAACCCAGTGTGCCTGTATCTTTCTCTATTGCTGTTCTATTACATGATAGAAAGTCTAAGGCCTTCAAAAGCCGCACAGCAAGCCCATCTAATCTAGTGCCTATTGCACGTCAAACTAGAATTACTGTGGGGACAAAAAGTAAGACTGTTAAGTTAGCACTTTTAAACATCCGCTCACTTAAAAATAAATCACTTCTAGTCAACGAATTAATAACTAGATACAACCTGGATTTTATGTTTCTAAATGAAACTTGGCTAGAAGACAACTGCAGTGCAACAATTCTCAATGAAGCATCCCCTCCTAATTTTAATTTTATGAGTGTCTGCAGATCAATGAGGAGAGGTGGGGGAGTAGCTGCTCTTTTTAAAGATGTCTATCAATGTAAGCAAATATCATTTGGGAACTACCAGTCTTTTGAATATCTGGGTATTGTGTTAAAAGGTGCTCCTTGCATTTTACTTATCACTATTTACCGACCTCCCAAATACTCTCCAGCCTTTGCTGAGGACTTTACAGAACTGTTATCAATAATTTCCTCAGAGTTTGACTGTTTTGCTATTGCTGGAGATTTTAACATTCACATAGATAATGCAGAAAACAATATGGCAAAAGAAATCAAAACAGTTTTAATAACTTTTGATCTGACTCAGCATGTACATGGACCCACACACTATCGTGGACACACTCTAGATTTACTTATCAGCAAGGGTATAAATATTTCATCAATTATTATTAAGGATGTAGCACTGTCTGATCTTTTCTGTATTTTCTTTGATATATTGATCTCTCCTACCATTGAAGTTAGATCTGTGTCTGTCAAGAAGAGATGCTTAAATGAGAACACTAGTGTACTATTTATGAAGGCCATATCTTTAACACCAAGCATATCTGCTGACTCTGTTGATTTTCTCCTTGATTCTTTTAACTCAAAGGTTAAAAGTGTAATTGATGATATTGCTCCTGTGAAAGTCAGGAAGAATGGTGGACAAAAAGCACCTTGGAGAAACTCGACAGCAGTGCAAAATATGAAAAGACAATGCAGAAAAGCAGAGCGTATGTGGCGAAAGACAAAACTTGTAGTCCATTACAACATCTACAAAGACACCATCCATGCTTTCAACATGGAATTAGGCAAAGCTAGACAGATTTTTTTCTCAAATATTATAAACAGAAATCTAAATAATACTCGCATTCTTTTCGCTACTGTCGATAGACTAACAAATCCCCCAAGCCAGATTCCCAGTGAAATGCTCTCAGACAGCAAGTGCAGTGAGTTTGCATTCTTTTTCTCTGAGAAAATCAATAATATCAGAAAGGTGATCAGCATATCCTCGAGTAGTGCTGGGGTCAGACAGATCCAACCACAACCTGAGAATGTGGTTACTATGTCTGATTTCGAAGAAATTGATTGCAAAGTTTTGGAAGAAACTGTTCGACACCTTAAAACATCAACATGTGCCCTTGACGCACTTCCCACATCTTTTTTCAAAAGTGTGTTAAACTGTTTAGAAGTAGATCTCATAAAAGTGGTAAATGCCTCACTTCTCTCTGGAAGTTTCCCAAACTCCCTGAAAACTGGTGTTGTCAAACCCCTCCTGAAAAAGAGCAATCTGGATAAGACCATATTAAACAACTATAGACCGATCTCAAATCTTCCTTTCATAGGCAAGATCATTGAAAAAGTTGTCTTCAATCAGCTGAACAAATTCTTAAGCTCAAACGGATACTTTGACAATTTTCAATCTGGTTTCCGACCGCATCACAGCACAGAGACAGCGCTCATTAAGATAATAAACGATATTCGCTTAAATACTGACTCAGGCAAATTATCAGTGCTGATACTACTTGATCTCAGTGCTGCATTTGACACTGTCGATCACAACATACTTCTAGACAGGCTGGAAAACTGGGTGGGGCTCTCTGGGATAGTCCTAAAATGGTTCAGGTCATACTTAGAAGCAAGAGGGTATTATGTGAGTATAGGAGACCATAGGTCTGAGTGGACGTCCATGACATGCGGAGTTCCTCAAGGCTCAATTCTTGCGCCACTCCTATTCAACCTGTACATGCTCCCAATGAGCCAAATAATGAGAAAGAACCAAATCTCTTATCACAGCTATGCAGATGACACACAGATCTACTTAGCCCTATCGCCTAACGATTACAGCCCAATTGACTCCCTGCTCCAATGCATTGATGAAATAAATAGTTGGATGTGCCAAAACTTTCTTCAGTTAAACAAAGATAAAACTGAAGTTATTGCGTTTGGAAATAAAGATGAAGTTCTCAAGGTGAACGCGTACCTTCACTCTAAAGGTCAAACAACTAAAAATCAAGTCAGGAATCTCGGTGTGTCTCTAGAGTCAGACCTTAATTTCAGTAGTCATGTCAAAGCAATAACTAAATCAGCATACTATCATCTGAAAAATATTGCAAGAATTAGATGCTTTGTTTCTAGTCAAGACTTAGAAAAACTAGTGCATGCTTTCATCACCAGCAGGGTGGATTATTGTAATGGACTCCTCACTGGCCTTCCCAAAAAGACCATAAGACAGTTGCAGCTCGTACAGAACGCCGCGGCCAGGATGCAGAACCAGAAAATATGATCATATCACGCCAGTCCTCAGGTCTTTACACTGGCTGCCAGTTACATATAGGATCGATTTTAAAGTATTATTACTGGTATATAAATCGTTCAAAGGCCTAGGACCTCAATACATTGCAGATATGCTCAATGAATATAAACCCAAACGAACACTCAGATCATTAGGATCACATCAGCTAGAAATACCAAGGGTTCACTCTAAGCAAGGAGAGTCTGCTTTTAGCTATTATGCCAGTCGCAGCTGGAACCAGCTTCCAGAAGAGATCAGATGTGCTCCTACAGTAGTCACATTCAAATCCAGACTCAAAACACATCTATTTTACTTTGCATTTAATGAATGAGCACTGTGCCACTGTCCGTCCGACTGTTTTCACTGTCCTTTATTTTATTATATTTTTTATTCTAAACTGTATTTGACTTTATATTCTTAACGTTTTTTTCTTATTTCTTCCTGTATTTGATTTTATATTCTTAATGGTTTTTATTTTTTCTTATTTCTGTAACAGTACCTCTGTCAAATGGATATTTAAATTGTTTTTATGTAAAGCACTTTGAATGACCATTGTGTATGAATGAAATGTGCTATATAAATAAAATTGCCTTGCCTTGCCTTGCCTTGCCTTATAATTCCAATCGTGAAAAGGCAATGTTTATTTAACCTGCAAGGGGCACAGGCAAAGGCAGCACAGAAAAAAACAAGCTGACTAGGTTCAGTAACGGGTGGTCAGTCAGTCTAGTTTCAGTAACAGGTGGTCACAGGCTTGTTAATTAAACTACAAATTATACCTTACAAAGAAGAAGTGGCAGAGATCGACTATCTATAGGGAGTGTAGATGAGGAACAGGTGTCTAGAATTCTGGTGATTGTGATCTGGGTTGAGTTATGATGAGTCGTAAGAGGCTGTGGGTCCTGGGTTTACAGGTAGAGGGAGTGAAGGAGTAGTCAAAGTACATGGATGGTGAGAGGACCTCACAATCGACAAGTTTCACAAATTGAGAGTAACTGAAAGAAAAAAGGTACCCGATACCAGATAAGCGGATGAAGATGAGATGAGATAAGAGATGAAAGAAAAAAGGGCATTTTTCACACAGAGTAATTTGACAAAATGTACAGATTTTCACCCATCTCCCTTTACATCATCACACACACACATCATCGACCTTCGGCCTAGGGTGCTCGGGGACCACGTACACTTATGAGCATCCTTATGTTCCGTGGCAAACCCGGCCACCAGGTGCTCGCCGGCGAGCCCTCCCTCTGGGCCTGGCTCCAGATGGGGGCCCCGGGCTTCCTCCGGGCAGGGTAACTCCTCCTTTTCCTCGTTTATACATGGAGTAAGTGATGAGGAAGTCCTCCAAGCCCCTCAGGGTAATGACTGCTCTGATGGTTACATTCTTTTTCTGCTGGCTGCCCTACCATGTCTTCATACTGCTTGAGCTGAACCACCAAAACTACAACCTGGATGTCATCAGAGCTGGTCTTATGGTGGGGACCACTGTAGCCACAACCAGTAGTTTGATCAACCCGGCGCTTTAAGGTTTCATGGGCAACGACTTCCAGCAGAAATTCAAGAGGTCCATCCTGTCTAAGATTGAGAATGCGATCAATTTATAAAACAAACATTAAGAAGATTACATTGTTGATACCTTTATTATCTGGCATGGCACCAGAACACAACTAGATTAGCCACCATCCAGTCTTGTTAAAGCGAGGCTCGCCATACAGTCAATTCTTAGGTATCAGGTGTATATGCACCCGTAATGAGGATTTTATTGTTGAATCTAAAGCAGAAAAGGAATCAAGCAAGCCTAGTTCAGCCAGCCTGCAATACAAAGTGATGAATGTTGTTGCCCTCATTGGATTCAAACCTGGGTCTCCCACATAAGTGGGTGGATCATTAACCACTACACCACGGTGCTATACATTTGACCAGTGTCGGTATAGCATCTTGTCATTGGATAATTTTGTCATCAATTGAAAAGACGAAAGAATCGTGGAAACCCCTACTCTTTTACTGCCCAAGGGGTTTTGATCTAGCCCAAGGGGTTTTGATCTACTCCAAAAGATTATGCATGGATGCATACTTCGAAAATCCACCACAAATAGTTGTAGTATAACGTAAACAGTTTTATCTTATGCTTACTATAATGTAACTACTGAAGGTTGTTGCCAGTGAAGTTTTTCTCCTATCCAGAACTGATCCTAATGCATAATCTGGTTTGACTGTAATGAGATTAAAACACAGGACATACAGTATTGGTTGCGGTTCCATGTCTCTAACTACTATGCTATTTAACAAGGGTCGGTCGGTCAGAGACATTTGCTGTTCTTGGCCAGCTCTGCTTACATGGTCTGGCAAAAACTGTGTTTCAATTTCCTCAATAGAAGTTACTCAGAAGAGTGTTTATTCTCAGGTCATCACTATTGATAGAACCAACCAGTGGCAGTTTTAACATGTTTTCCCCGGTGTGGCAAAAGGATGGCATGAGTTTCCAACTGGGGGGGGAGCAGAGGTTATTTCCTCAAGACAAATTTGAAAATAAGAGACTTGTGAATCACATAATAATGAGACATTTTATGTTCAACAACATAGTCCTATTCATTTCTAAGAGAAGTTTAAACAACTATCAGAAATAATGTTTTCACAATTATATATATTTTTCACAAACACTTATTTAGGCTCATTTGTTTTTTTTGTCACTCACTTATTTGTTGAAACCTGTGTTTGTCTGTCTATGTGTTACAGACCAGACACAAATGGGGAACTTTTGTGTATCTGGGAAACTTTAAGGTGTAATGTGTCTAGGTGGGTGTGTGTGTATTAGTTATAATTTTTATCAAAGGGATTTATTCTATAATTAAATAATATATACACATACAAATGATAAAACAGCAGAGGTTTATGAACAGCAGTTTTCTTCATCTTTATCTAGCTCAGTCATATCAGTCAGTTTATCCTCTGAAGGTGTATGAGGATACCAGAAAACAGGAGAGGACAAAGTAGAAAATATCAATAGTCTTTCCTCAATTTCACATTTTATGTCCTCCCCTCTTTCTCATCAGAGAATGTCCAAGGTTACAATCATAGGAACATGTTCTCCATTGTGTTTTAAGGAAAGTTGAAGATTGTGGCTGAAGGAGGAATCAAATTAATTTTAATTGAGGAATGTTTGTGGTAAATGTAATAAACAGCTATTTTACCATCTTCATAAGATGGATAATTAAGTAATGATCTTTGTGATTGATCCTTTTTAAAGTAATTTTAGAATTGAAGTGTCTTTCCTCTAGGGTTCCTATTTCATACAGTTGACAACGGTTTTGGAAAAACACATTTCAGAGGACAGTCATGGCCTCGGATTAAATCCATCCTCATGAAGTGAGTGAAAGTCATACAGTAGAGTCCATCAGTTTGTATGTTACATTATGTAGCAGCTGCAGATTACACAGTTTGGGTTTTATGAATGCTTTTGTGAAGATTGTCTTTCTGCACAGTAATTTGCAGCACGATTCAACGCAATGCACAAATGCTCAATAATGGCAGATTGTCAGTGGGACTGTCACTGAAAAACAGGAAGTCTATCTCATCTACACAGACCAAGCAACATACAACATAAGCGATGATGTTGTCTTTATGGTGACACCATTATTTATCCTCTATGGTGAGTTAATTTCACAATTCAACCAGCAAATCACTTAAAAGTGAACAGTGCAGACAGAAGACATTTTCTTTATCACACGTGTACTAAGATGTCAGACGGAATCTACAGACATAAAGGGAATGTAATTGGCACAAATATTAATTGCCCATCATATGCCAATGTAGGAGCTGACAAGCCCAAACCAGGAATGTATGTCATTTAACATTCAGGTAATATTGTATGAATGCATGCAAAACACATACAAACACGCACAAACACCCACAACCAAACACAGGTAGAAACACGGGCATATAGGCAGACATGCAAACACACAATTACTTTTAAAATAAAAAAAGTATATGAAGTAAAACCTATAAAAAATATTTTACTTAAATCATTTTACAATTTTGCAGGCATACCTTATGATTTTTATTATATCTAATCTTATCTTTTCAGCAATAAGGTGCACATTTTCATACTTTTAATAACCGTATTAAAACATTTTATTTATGTTGTTTGACATTCAAATTCAGTGTCTAGTCGGTGGTGGAAAAAAGCAAAAACACGAAACAGGGGAATCCCAATCCATTGTGGTAAACGTAAGAAAAGGTCAACATTAATGTGTATGGCATGTTGCACAATCGATTCCACCTCCTTCATAACTCAAACTGACGGCTGAATGAGTGGTGCAATATCCCACTACACACAGTTCAGCCCGTTAATTCTCTCTGGAATGGATTCTAAAAAGGGTCGGAAAAGTGCAAGAGAGATGTTGGTTCACACTGATGCAATGGCATCAAGCAGTCTCGGCAAATTTTCCAGCGGTACATTCTGTGTTGAGGTCTGGGAATACACTGGAACCATTCTGAGACAGTATGTACTTTGTGTCAAATTGTATTATAGTCAAACGATCACAAGCTTGAAGCCAGAAATATTCAAATATCCTCACCCAGCCGTCCTGCCACATCAGACTGATATTAACTGTTATTAACTGTGTACCCTTCTCCTGATTGATTGGCTGCCACTTTGCCACCAAGCTCTGGTTTCATTAGTCCAAAGCCCAATTAGTTAGATCAGGTGGTTTTCACGTGGGAAAATTCTTACTCACCTGTTTGAGCTGTGTGATGACGTGTGCATTTTTCTGACTGTGTCTGGATCCTCGACACACAGACAGATCTTGTGTATATTCTACAAAATGAATGTACGTAACTCATCACTACAAGGTACAAATACAAATATAGGCCCATTGTTGTTGTCTGATAAAATTGTTGCATTCACAAAAAATTAGGAGAGATGGGCTGTGCAAGCTACAAGTGGCAATGTCGTAATGTTTGTGGAGGACATTGAACTGGATCTCAATAACATGACGGAAATGATACCACATCCAAGGCCTTCTGGATCTCTTTATGAAGTACTTCCCAAAAGAGACGACTATACTTCCTGTAGAGTCTTCCAACTGGGCATCACCTGTCATCCGACCTGGAGGATGCACTGTTGGAGCTGTCCAGTGATCGGACCTTAAAGGCAATGTTTGCCACAACAAAACTCGCTGAATTCTGGATTTCAGTAACTGAGGAAAACCCATGACTATCCAAACCAAAGCGGCTATGGATGTCCTGATTCCGTTTGGATCGACTTACTTATGCGAGGCAACATTTTCCACATTGACATGTATTTAAAACAAACACACATCACGTCTCAATGTGTGCTTTTTTGGGGTCGCGAGTGAAAAACTTTAAGAATCTCTGATATATAGAAGCTACCTGTGTATGAATAATTTAATTTCTATAGCTGTCACGGTTTGTGTAGGGTAGGAAGTAGGCGCGGGCTGGTTGGTAGGTCCATGGACCAAAAGGCAGATTTATTGAACCAAAAACAGAGGAAAAAGTCATATTTATGTAAAAAAAAGTCATATAAAAAGTCATATTTATCATATTTAAAAATCATATTTATCTAAAGATTCACTAACCAAAAGTTAGTCCAGAATGGACATAGAGTCATTTTTTCCAACCCTCCATTAATCAGCTCTGTCCCCTCTGTCATTAACAAAACGGAAAGCTCAATTGATTATTGGTGATTGTTGGTATTTTGTTTTGTGAATATTTATTTAGCCTAATACATTAGGAGAATCTTAATCTATAGTAAAATAAGCATACAAAATTCCAAGAGATAATAGTATGCGATTTGGTTTTTCTCGCCAAATAAAAACAGTAACGGTGTAATAAGTTTGTTGAATTAGTGATTGCTAAAAAATGTTTGGTATTTTGTTTCATGAATAATTTTAGATTTACATTTGTTCAATTAGCCTACACAAGAATGCTTAAGCTCCTATTGAAAAACAGTAAAGTGTGATACATAAGTTGAATTGTCAAGTAGCCTATATAATTTGTATTATGTTGCAGTAATTAAAATGTTGAATGGTCATGAAAATCTTGGAAACCTTACAATTTCATTTGTAAGTTCATTCAAATTCAACCAAGACTATCAGTCATCTGTGAGTATTGATTGACATCCATTGATGTCATGCATTCAGTGAGGGGTGATCAGCACCTGGGTACCATTTGGGTAAATCGCTATTGGCAATTAAGTCGGAAACCAGGGTAAAAAAAAACAGATGAATAGTCAATCAATCAAATTTATTCATAAAGCCCTTTTTACAACAGCAGTTGTCACATAGTGCTTTACAGAGACACCCGGCCTTAAACCCCAAAGAGCAAACAACAGTAGTGTTGGATTTCAGTGGCTAGGAAAAACTCCCTAAGAAGGCCGAATTTTAGGAAAAAACCTAGAGAGGACACAGGCTCAGAGGGGTGACCAGACCTCTTCTGGCTGTGCCGGGTGAGATATTAAAAGTCCAATTAGAATAATATATATACATTTCTCTGGGCTAAATCCAGAGTCTATTTGATTCTAGACTAGGTCAAAATTATGACCAGGTGGACAAGGACAGGGACAGCAATGGGCCCCCCAAACCAGGTACTTCGCAGGTGTGGACCAGGACCTCATCTCCTCTTAAAATTTTAAACTGGAGGAGACTGAGAAAAGTTAGAAAGTGCATTCCTCATATCCCCCAGCACAATAATATAGCAGCGTAAAACCTTGGAACTGAGACGGGGGGTCCGGCGACACTGTGGGCCTACCCGGGGGAGGCCCCAGACAGGGCCCAACAGGCAGTCTCTAAGTAGTATTCCGTTTGTGAGTTTAGAATTCCGACAACGGAACAATGTAATATACGCCTATTTAGGAAAAGTCATGGAAGGAGGAGGGTGTAGCTTTATGCAAATTGAAAAGGGTCCAATGTGTCAGGAAGGGGGGAGCAGATTTGATTTCTGATCAGCTGCTCAAAGCACTTTATGATGGTGGAGGTCAGTGCTACAGGGCTGTAGTTAGTCAGGCAGGTAATGGAAGGTTTCTTCGGTACAGGGATGATGGTGGTCTATTTGAAGCAGGAGGGGACTACAGACAGAGATGGAGAGGTTGAATATGGAGGGGAAAACCTCCGCTAGTTGGTCAGTGCACCCCCTGAGGACTCTCCATCACTTCAGCTGTGGTTAGGGACAGGGTGTAGTGGTCCTGGCCCTCTTTAAGCCTCCCTGAAGGAATTGTGTTGAGCTTGTCAGGGAGCAAGGCAGTGGGATGGGCAGCACTGCTATTTATCTTTGTAATCAGTGATGTGTCGCAGTCCACCCCAGATGCGTCTTGGGTCAGAGCTGTGGTAGTTAGACTCCAACTTATCCCTGTATTCTCTTTTTCCATCCCTGATAGCCTTCTGTAGGTCATCTATATTTGTTTGCTATCTCTTCTGCTATATTTTGTAGTCAATTGCAGAATTTAGGGACACTGTATACATCAGCTGACCTCTCATGATGTACTGCTGTTTCATTTTTGTTCTTGAAGCTCTTTGAGATTTTATGACAACTGCTGTATAAGCGCATTCCTTCATATAGACCCATAAATCACTGACCCAGGAAGCTCTGGAAGGCAGTGGTTGGATGGCCTGGTGTATCTTACTTGGCCCCTGCCTGCTAGGAACCTTGTGTCTTAGGAAGATCGCCCTCAAGAGGCCTCTACAGGTACTGTGAAAGAGCAGTCCATCAAGGAAATTTTCTTAACTACAAATAATAAATACACAAGAATTACTATAATGGTAACATGGTCTAACTTTTTACTTGTTTGTTTCCTCTCCGTAGAAACCCAAGAATGCCCTCCCTCTTAAGGCAAAGAAGAAATGCCGCAAAGACCGTTAATTCTCCTCTACTGTAGTCATGGTCAGAATGTCTGATTAGACACTAATAAGATCACTTGAGTTAATTAATACATATTTTATATCTGAATTATGGTGTTTTCTTTCTGACTATACAATATCTTGTTTTCTGGAGAAATGATTACCTGTTTCTGTTAATATTTTCCACTTGTTGGTATTATAAATACAAAATCAACAGCATAAAAGTATCATGCAGTGTAATATGCTGCTTGTCTTATTAAGACACAGTCTCCATTCGGTCAACTCTCCCAGACAATCCTTGATAATATTGTTTTTATAGAAAAAACGATTAGAATGTTATTAAAAACCCACATGCCTTTTAAAGGGCCTGTTAGAAAGTAATATAAATCAAATGTGAGAGGCAGTATCTGAAAGAAGGATTACTTGATATTTCACTTGATGATATCATTCAAAAATGAGATTTCCTACACATACTGAAAATAATACTTTTGAAGTTATTTTAATAGTTTACTATGAATAGTAATAAGAGATTAAATGATGGTTCATTATTTTTGGCGTTACTTATACATTTGGAGAGAGCAAAAATGTTTGTTAAAGGTATTTGACAAAAGGAATAAGTACGTTTAACAAATAAAATAACTTCAATTACAGTAGCTAACTGAAAGATAAAAAAGTAATTATCACTTCACTGTATATTTAGTCATTTTGAAACAAGCGCAAATTTTGTCAGCATACTGTCAGCATACCCAGAGGCCATACTATGTTTTTCATTAGCGTGATTAATCGTGTTTTCCAGCTGGCCCCCTACGGAGATGCAGTGTGTGTGTGTGGTGGTTTTGCTGGTGGTTAGGATGAGAATGGATGACTGATTCTAAAGAAATGCCCTATGTCTATTTTTAGACCGTGTGACTCATCTTTTCAAATAATTCAACACACGCTCGCTTGCTCGTCCGCACATACTCACAGACAGGTTTGAGAAGACATCAGAGGCTCCTGTCTGCCTGTCAGGAGATGAGGAAAGCAGCCTTGCTGATTGGCTGAAGTGTGCAACAGCTGAGCCAAGTTGTACCGTAGGCAGTGTGATGGTAATTCCATCGATAGTTCCGCCTTGGAAGACTGTAATTCGTTCAGAGTTGCCATGGGGGTGGTCTCTCCTACAAAAGCCCATCTTGCCTGGATCCTTTTCAAGACGGCCTGTTCTAGACTGATTCCCAGTTTTCATATTGTCTCTATTTCCTAATAATGGAAAGGGAGCTTGACAGAACACCGGAGCGGAGAAGGGTCCCGTCCCTGGAGCAGGACCGGCTGCTAGATCAGAGGGAGGAAGCGGAGGCAGCAGGTGGTCGTTGGACCGCCCCTACAAGGGTGGCATCAGGGGCCACTCCTCCAACCACTCCAGCGGCCCTGCACAAAGAATATCATGCAGTTAAATGCATGATGTTTTCAAAGTTACCTTTTTTATGACTCCAAATCAGACAGTTGCACCACCAGCTCTGTTTTTTATAGGCTACAAAGTGCCCTGGCTGTTGGTCTTCTTTCAAAGCTGCAATCACAAATCAACTTTAGAATGACAACTACTACCAAATCCATGTCACCGAATCTAAGCTCCCAGTCCAACACACTGACAATAATAACTAAAGGGTGTCTGACTAATTAAAATCTATAAAAAGATTCAGTGTTGAAAATGGGAAGGAAGTGAGAGAGAGAGACGGGCGAAGGGATGAAGAGTTGGACCGAGATCATTCACTCATCTCGCTCTCCTAATTTCTGTTCCCACTAGTGCTGCTTCTCGCTCGCTCCCTCCCCATCTTAAATCTTCAACATTAAACTACAGTCTGGCTGGACCTACGGCTTTGTCCCAAAGACCTATTATTTTTTCAAACTGCAGATGAGATGATCATAGCTTTGGTGCACTCACAATATAAACCTAAAGTAATTCAGTAAGAGATCAAACAGAATGTTTCGGTGAAGGTTTTTTAAAAGCAGAATATTGATCAAATATATATGAATAGAACCCAGTTACAGCACATTTTGGTGCAAGCCTAATTATCAAAGTAGTCTATTTTTGGGGTCGCCAGGGACCCCAATTGGTAGTCTTTGTATGTTAAACATGTTGGTAAGATGAGGGTTAACAATCGCTCTTATAGAAAATAAAGGTATCTTATTTCAGCAAGTTTTAGAAAACATTTGGACTAAATGATACATTTGTAGAAATGTATAATTAAAATGCCTGATACTGTATACTGATACTGATATATGCTAGGCAAGTATCACACAAAACCCACCCCAAGGCAAAAGGTATAGAATTGCAGAATCGTCGTTTTTCTCCTTTACTTACACTCAACTAAAGCACTTCACACTCAGACCCAGACATAGGAAATTACTAACCCGCAACCATCCCTCCATCCATCCATCTTCTTCCGCTTATCCGGGGCCGGGTCGCGGGGGCAGCAGTCTAAGCAGGGATGCCCAGACTTCCCTCTCCCCAGACACTTCCTCTAGCTCTTCCGGGGGGACACCGAGGCGTTCCCAGGCCAGCCGGGAGACATAGTCCCTCCAGCGTGTCCTAGGTCTTCCCCGGGGTCTCTTCCCGGTGGGACGGGACCGGAACACCTTCCCAGGAAGGCGTTCCGGAGGCATCCAAAAAAGATGCCCAAGCCACCTCAGCTGACCCCTCTCGATGTGGAGGAGCAGCGGCTCTACTCTGAGCTCCTCCCGGGTGACCGAGCTTCTCACCCTATCTCTAATGGATCGCCCGACCACCCTGCGGAGAAAGCTCATTTCGGCCGCCTGTATCCGGGATCTTGTCCTTTCGGTCATGACCCAAAGCTCATGACCATAGGTGAGAGTAGGAACGTAGATTGACTGGTAAATCGAGAGCTTCGCCTTGCGGCTCAGCTCTTTCTTCACCACGACAGAACGATACATCGACTGCATTACTGCAGAAGCTGCACCGATCCGTCTGTCAATCTCCCGTTCAATCATTCCCTCACTCGTGAACAAGACCCCTAGATACTTAAACTCCTCCACTTGAGGCAGGCACTCTCCACCAACCTGAAGTGGGCAAGCCACCCTTTTCCGACTGAGGACCATGGCCTCGGATTTGGAGGTACTGATTTTCATCCCCACCGCTTCACACTCGGCTGCAAACCGTCCCAGTGCATGCTGAAGGTCCTGGTTAGAAGGGGCCAACACGACAACATCATCTGCAAAGAGCAGAGACGAAATTGTGTGGTCCCCAAACCTGACACCCTCCGGCCCCTGGCTGCGCCTAGAAATTCTGTCCATAAAAATTACGAACAGAACCAGTGACAAAGGGCAGCCCTGCCGGAGTCCAACATGCACTGGGAACAAGTCTGACTTACTGCCGGCAATGCGGACCAAGCTCCTGCTTCGGTTGTACAGGGACCTGACAGCCCTTAGCAAAGGACCCAGGACCCCATATTCCCCAAGCACCCTCCACAAGATGCCGCGAGGGACACAGTCGAATGCTTTCTCCAAATCCACAAAACACATGTGGATTGGTTGGGCAAACTCCCATGAACCCTCCAACACCCCGTAGAGGGTATAGAGCTGGTCCAGTGTTCCACGGCCCGGACGAAAACCACACTGTTCCTCCTGAATCCGAGGTTCTACTGAATCCGAGGTTCTACTATCGGCCGCAACCATCCCTCGCTTCTATAAATATTGTTCCAAGCCATTATTTATATCAACTTGTCATCAAAATGTACTCAACTACTTAGTGTCTCAGTAAGGTGTTGGGCCACAACCAGCCGCCAGAACAGCTTCAATGCACCTTGGTATAGATTCTACTAGTCTCTG